>NC_089184.1:2031077-2244239 GCF_947507565.1 Oscarella lobularis
CGATCGGTCCTGATGTGACCAACGAGATCGTCCGGGTGACGGGGATGAACGGCTATTTCAAACGAGTAGGAAGTAGGGCCAGCGTTGATCACGGGGACGCCACTGCACTTGCCATCAAAAACGAATTGCGGCACATCGAGTGCCGTCAAGTTGCCAGTAAAGTAGCCATTAGTAGCATAAAATATCTGCGTAATACAATTAGAGTACTTGCATCCTGCCATTACCCTGTAACTAGACGTACCTTTTCAGCGTCATAGACTGCTACCAGGGCCACATACACTGGCCAAAAAGAGGGCAACTGAAAAGTGGTGCTATTGACGCTATTCTTGGTGAACTGAATAAACCCCCATCTACCATCGTACAGTACAAGTATTAGTGGAAATATGCAGAGTATGTAGCAGAAGGTTACCTTTCTGGTAGATGCATATTGATGGAGTACTGAGACGACCATACCCAGTTGTCTTCAGGAACATTGGGTACCTACAATAAGACGAGTGAGCTAGAAGTGTGCACTTGCTTTCAAATACAGGTACCTTTTCATAATGTCGTCCAACATTTTTGACGTGCCACTCGACTCTTAATTAATTAAATAATTAATTAATTTGAAACGATCTGGCACTTTGGAATGTTTTCGTTTTGTTTACCTGCTGAAATTTATTCGCCACTGATCGCCCTCTTTGGGTGGCACATTGATGTTAGTGGCGTCTTTGGCCAAATCCTTCAGTGGTAAAGCCATTTCAACAGTCCAAAAGTGATCTATCCAAACCAAATACAATCCATAAACGTATAGCATATAGTCTCTAACTTTTTATCAAAGGATTGTTGATTGGACCGTCAACAAAAGTAGCTGACTTCATAGTGGGCATTTCCCAGCTGCTATTCGGCGATCCACCATTCATATATGGCTAAATTCAAACGAAACTACTTGCACACTGTCCAGTTCCGGTTACTTTGTTCAGCTCCAAATCCCACGTAGTGTTGATAGCGTTGATCTCGAGTTCCTTATACCTGATAAATCAAACCTTCTCAGAACGACTTCATTCAAATTGTCGCTCTCACATGTGCGTGCTTCCGTTGGGATTAGTGAACACCTCAAAATCGTTATCATAGAAGACTAATAAAACTCGGTTGCTTGGAGACCCCCGGGTTGTTTTTGACTCACCAACCGAATTGTGCTCCGTCTGATTCGCGAACACGTCCGTTTCCTGCATGTATGCTCCCACGTACAGATATTCGTCGTCCCAGCGCATCTTTGCCATCGTATCGAATCGAGGTCTTGTAAATTCACTGCCCTGAATGTCTGAGATCGCGAGGCGTCATTTCCTCCTCCTTCACGATTTTTCGTTTCTTACCGATGAATCGATCGGTCCAAGGGACTCCAGACCACGCCGTTTCATCGAGATGCCCGTCGACAGCTATTTTCTCCGTTTCAGCGAGGTGATAGACGACGTAAGATTTGGGAAAAGGGAGGGCCCCCGCTTGAGTAAAGCACGGCGGATCGACTCGAAAGAGGTCGCCCGAGGATAGAGCAAGTAACGCTGAGAGGAAGAGAAGGTGAAAAGCCATCGCACGAACGAAGAGGACTCGAATAATCCGGGTAGGCAGTGCATGTGATACAGTAGATAGCCAATCAACCACAATTAATTAATTGTCGCAGCTTTTCAGAGCAGCTCTTTGCCGGGGGGGAACTTAGGAGCTCAGGGTCATTGCGTCATTCAAACCAGATTCTTATGAAGACAGAGCCCTGGGGACAGTCAGAGCCGTATCACCATATATAGTATAGTGTGTACTATACTATCTATGGTATCACGGTAAGATACGATCATCTCCAAGTTCATTGATGAACAAGAATTTAGGAAAGTTGAAAACAGGTCTGGTCGTGGTGTAAGAAAATCCTGTGTAGAACTTAACAGTTTATGGAGCCGACCACCAGAGTTGTACGGGTGGAGCCCGTATAACGGCGGAGGGAGGCTCTCTCAAACGTGATCTTAGGGCCGGAAGTGTCTGTATGTCTGTCTGTCTGTCTGTCTGTCTGTATGTCTGTTCGTCACGCTCGGTATTGTGACGTCACATAAGAAAAACCCTCACTTTGTAAAGCGCATGCGTGACATAGGGCCGAAAACGGTGACCCGAAAAAGGCGATTTACGGCGCGAATAAAGCGTTTTTTCTTTCAGAAACGAAAAAAATGCTTAGAAACCCTTATTTCCAATTGATCTGTGCTATTTTCCGTGTTATAAATGCGCTGAGAAACCGAAACGACAGTTTTGATTGTCACGCTCTGACGTCACAATCAAAAGTATCCAGTCACATGTACAGTATATGGGTGGGTATGTACGCGTGTACGGGTAACAGGAAATATGACCCGTACACATGCATAGGTCCTCCTCAAATACAGAGCACATTATCAAATACAGTACAGTGCGTGCCAGCATAAATGGCCAAACGGGACTTTTAGTAGCGCGCGAGGAATTCAGAGCGTAGTTTACATTTGGCGTAGTTTTGACGTTTGATCGTCACATCAAGGATTTCCAATGAAGTCTAGCATTTCTATTTACGTCTATTTTGTAAGAAAACGGTTTTGATTTCACCGCAGACAACGTTTCTATACGTTTTGCTAAGAACACAGAAAAGTTCGTTTTTTTTCCAGTTTCAAACAACATATGACGGCTTTCATAAACTCATCTGTCACTTTATACCATTTTCTAAAACTTCATTATCTTTGATTTTCAATACAGTAATTCGGTGGAAAGAAACGGATGTCACGTGACGTAAATAGAAATGCATTTTTTTCCGTTAGGGATCAAGTTAGAAAGAAACTCACTCTATAAATGGCTTCTCACGTGCATTGTTTAGAAATTTATTATCGGCGAATTTGAAAATGTTCTTTCCTTTACAAAATTAGCGCGCGCTAAACTTGCAAAAAATTTAAATCTTTGGGAGTACGTCCCACAAAAGTCAAACTGACATCCCTGTTTAAAATAGGCATTAGAGCGATTTTCGTTGACACACAGTGACACTGTATGTCTTGCAGCGAGTGATCTACAGTGATCTTAGCGCGCGTTTTGTGGCCATTTATGCTGGCACGCACTGTACTGTACGTCAGAAAAGCGCCTAATTAGGAAAACACAGCAATCATGCAAGTACTGTATTTACAGTATGTAGGTAGGACTGAGCTGTACTAGTAGTAGCTAACGGCTGTAATGACAACGTGAATATGTGACAGCATAAAAACTATGACGTCACACTATGTTATGCACTCGCGTACGGTAAGCGGTGGGAGGCTCTGCATGATGGCAACACGGTGAACACCGGGCCATCATTCTCTAGTTTTTATTTAGGGTTCCGCTCGCCAAAAATTCTTGGACCCAATCATAAGCGGACTGTTATGACACTAGAGAATGATGGCCCGGTGTTCACCGTGTTGCATCATGCAGAGCCTCCCACCGCTTACCGTACGAGAGTGCATACCATAGTGTGACGTCATAATTTTTTATGTTGTCACATATTCACGTGGTCCTTACAGCCGTTAGCTACTACAGCTCACTCCTACGTACATACTGTAAATACTTGCATGATTGCAATGTTTTCCTAATTAGGCGCTTTTCTGACGTAGTGAGCCGACCACCGCAGTTGTACGGGGTGGCAAACGCAGTTTGCGAGCCCGTATAACGGCGGAGGGAGGCTCTCTCAAACGTGATGTTAGGCGCCGGAAGTGTATGTTTGTCTGTCTTTCTGTCTGTCTGTCTGTCTGTCTGTCTGTCTGTCGGTCACGCTATTGCGACGTCACCTAAAAACCCGTTTTTTGTACAGCGCATGCGTGACATAGGGCCCAAAACGGTGACCCGAAAAAGGCGATTTACGGCGCGAATAAAGCGTTTTTTCTTTCATAAACGGAAAAAATGCTTAGAAACCCCTGTTTACAATTGATCTCTGCTATTTTCCGTGTTATAAATGCGCTGAGACACCGAAACGACAGTTTTGATTGTCACGCTCTGACGTCACAATCAAAAGTATCCACTCATGTACAGTTTATAGTAGGTATGTATGCGTGTACGGGTAACAGGAAATATAACCCGTACACACTCCCGTACACAAGCATGTCTTCAAATGCAGAGAAAATTATGAAATACAATACGTCAGAAAAGCGCCTAATTAGAAAAACATTTAAAATTATGTAGATATGTACAGTATGTAGGTAGGACTGAGCTGTAGGGGCTAAGGGCAGTGATGACTACGTGAATATGTGGCAACATAAAATTAAAATTTATGACGTCACACTATGTAATGAACTCGCGTACGGAAAGCGGTGGGAGGCTCTGCAGGATGGCAACACGGTGAACACCGGGCCATCATTCTCTAGTGTATTTGATAATGTGCTCTGTATTCTGTATTTGAGGGGGACCTATGCATGTGTACGGGTCATATTTCCTGTTACCCGTACACGCGTACATACCCACGCACATACGGCATGAGTGGATACTTTTGATTGTGACGTCAGAGCGTGACAATCAAAACTGTCGTTTCGGTTTCTCAGGGCATTTATAACACGGAAAATAGCACAGTGCAATTTAAAATAAGGTTTTTTAAACATTTTTTCTGTTTGTCATAGAAAAAACGCTTTTTTCGCGCCGTAAATCGCCTTTTTCGGGTCACCGTTTCGAGCCCTATGTCGCGCATGCGCTGTACGAAAAAACGGGTTTTTATGTTACGTCACAATACCGAGCGTGACGAACAGACATACATACATACATACAGACAGACAGACAGACACTTCCGGCCCTAAGATCACGTTTGAGAGAGCCTCCCTCCGCCGTTATACGGGCTCCACCCGTACAACTCTGGTGGTCGGCTCCATTACTAGAATCGAAGGGAACGAAGGGAAAGATGTTCTATTGCTCTCACAAAGTGATCGAGTGTTTGAATCTTTTCACGAGTGAATGGAATCAACGACGAGAAATATCGAACATCCCTCAATCCGACATCCCTCACCCATATGTGTCCACGCACGAATTGGTGTCGTCCAAAATCTGTGAATGAATTCGTGTCTTCGAATTATAGCATCACAGGGATGCTTTGTATAATAGCCAGTTGAACAAAGAAATACAGCCCATTGTTCGCGGAATACAGTAGAGGTTCCTGAAGACGGCATATCCGTAGCAGGCGCAAACACAGGTAGGAGGATTGCCCCAATTCTTCGCTGGCCCAGGTCATGGCCGGTTATGGGCCCACAGCTAGCTGTCAGCTAGGTCTACAGATTGACTTGCTTGTGACTGACAATAAAATAAAAAATTAGCATTGCTGGCGACGCGCGTGGCGAGTGCTAAAGAAGGCGTCAAATCGCCAAAATTTCCACGCAATGGAGTCGCCCGGTAGATACGGGCCTTTCTAAAAAGAACAATGGCGAAGTCCTTACCTGTACCTGATCGTCGATCTGATCACGAAAGCGCGCTGATCGGAAAAGAATTGCATCTCTTCGGTGGAAGAAACAAGAGATACTTTTTCCCTCGCCACGAAGTCTGGACTTGCAATGTTCAAGAAGAGAAGAAATGGATTCGCCGTTTCGCCGAAGGAAAGAATATTCCCCCTCCTTGTGTCGGAGCACGATGCGTGGTCATTAATGGGGTCATGTATTCGTACGGGGGAATGAAAGAAGACAGGAATTATCTGGGAGAGTTGTTCGGTTTGGATCCCCAAAAAATGAAATGGATCCATGTAGCCACTCCAATTAATGGAAAGAAACCATATCAACGCTCCTCTTGCTGCTTGTGGGCCATTGGAAAAAGAATGATCATGTTTGGGGGATGGAGCGGGTACATTCCTCCATTTCCTCTCCAATCAGGATCACAATTTACCTCGGGTGTAAACAATGAGATTTACGAATTTGTTTTTGAAGAGGGAAGAGAACGAGGTGAGCCTAATCTAGGTATAATATAATTCTATTGTTGATGATTAGGATATTGGTTGGATGTTGAATTAAGTGGAAGAAGACCCCAGCCACGTGACAGCGCTGCCGTGGAAACGATTGATCAACATCGAGGAATACTTCACGGAGGAGAAGATGGTATGGATCAGTATTTTGATGATGCATTTGTGATTGATTTGCGAGAGAAGGTAAATTGATCATTGTTACGTTTGGAAATCATTGTTATGTTGGCTTTAGAAATGGATTCGTGTCAACTACTTTTCAAAAGTATCCGCTCGTTCGCACCATAGAATCTGCCGGTTGTCAAAAACAGCATTCAATGAAAGAAATTGCCTTCTTGTCATTGGTGGGTACGAAAAATGCAAATTTTCCGACCATGCCTACGTTATTGATATTGACGAAGAGAAATCTTACGTGGTACTGAATCAATTAAATTTAACTAGATCAAATTTTAGAAAGAGTAAATTAGTTTCAGTTGAACTCGGGAATAGCACCTATCTGGTTTCACAATCTCTATTGCGTGGAGAATCAAGATGGGTCTGCTCGGGTAATTGTCTTGGGTGGAAGAGACTGGGATCAAAAATTAAAAGACATTTTAATAGTGTTTACTCTCGGTATTGTATTAAAAAGGTAATTAAAACTCTTTTGCCAATTACTTTTCTAGGCCGATCGAACGAGTCTTACTTTCAAGTTGAACTTCAAATACTTTCAGATTCTCCATCTACATTGGCATCAACAGCATCTGGAAATGATTTGCACGTTAGAGAACTTCAAAGAGAATTAGAAAGAATGAGGTCCTTGTTTTCAGACGTTTGTTTTAGAAATGACGACGTTCTTTTTAGAATGGAATTTTCTGATGTGAGAGAAGAGACAAGCCGTGAAAGGTAAAATGTTACCAAGTATACAAATTGTAGTTTAATAATGTTTCATTTGATACTGTAGAAAACAGTCTGAAGTGCGCCAATTCCACGCTCTGGAAGAGGAAAGAAGGCGTCTTACAAAAGAGTTTCTCGAACAGCGGCAAGGAACTTGCAACGAACGTTTTTTTCAAGATAAGATGTCTTTTTAGGTCTCTTCTACAAATTTCTCTTGAGAGAGACATAGCCGCTCTAAGGTGCAACAAGAAGTATGATATATTTTTATCACCTGGTGGTATCTTTTTGAAGAGCTGAATCGCTAGCCCAATGTCGGGCTCTTGAGGCAGAGAAAGAAGAAATAGCTCACTCTCTTCAAGCTCAAGTGTAAAAAACTACAAACTACAAACGATATGTTTTAAATATACTTTAGAAGAACACTTGAAGCGTCTTGTGCCGAATCGAAACAAAATCTGGATCAGTTCCTTGACGTGCTTAGCATTCGTGAGACTCAAGTTTCCCTTACTGATGAGAAGCTCGGTTCTGGAGCATATGCAGGTACGAAAGAATTGATTACGTAATTACAGTAGTAGTATAGTACAGTACTACATTAGACGTGATAATTGGCTGTTGGCACGGGATTCCAGTTGCTGTAAAGAAATTCCACTCTCTCATAACGACGCCAAGAACGATTCCGGCCTTTCAAAGAGAAGTTCTGACGGCGAGTCGACTCCATCATCCCAACATCGTCCGTGTATGCGGTGCTGTGATGGAAGATGGAGTTCCATTCCAAATTGTCTCCGAATTGCTTGAAGGATCAGTGAGCGAGGTCATTGATGCAGCTCACTCATCTCCATGCTATCTCTCTCATTACGAGCAGCTCTCCATCGTCGTACAAATGACATCAGCTATTGCTTATCTTCATGGACTTCACCCTCGTCCCTTCGTTCACGCAGACATTCGTCCGACCAATGTCTTGGTGACAAGGGATATGAAAGTCAAAGTGGCTGATTTGGGAGCGGCTCATTTGGTGGAGAGCTCCAAATCGGCCGGGCCTCTAAGTCCCCAATATCTTGCTCCCGAACGAATACCACCCATGTTGGGACGCAGCTCGTTGCTTAGCGACGTTTACAGTCTGGGCGTGTCACTAATTGAAATATTCACTGGGGTTGGCCCTATTCCCGAAGAGAGGAATAATCAGTTGATGCTAGTAAGAAGTCGTTGTCGTCTGCACTTGATTTGCTCAAGAATGATTTCCGGCGAGAGAGAGAGGCCTACCAGTTCAGAGTGCTTGGCTGTTTTGAATAGAGAAAGAGAGGAACTTGCACAAAACGGGTTTCCGGCGATAAAGAGAATGGTAAAGGGACAGTTCGAAGGAGAGGGCTCTAATCGTCGTCACAATGTCGTTCTTTCAGATTCCTATCATTCCTAGCTCATAGCTGTAGCTTGTTGACGTGTTTTAATTACTTGTGTGGACAATAATATTTCATTCACGTTTGTTCCTAATATTTATGTAATCTCTGTACGTGCTTTCAAGTTCAAACTTACTCACTCAAAGCAACCATTGAAATCATCGTCGAAATCGCTGTCACATTGCACCTGTACAAAATTAATAAACTATGACATGTAGGACCTAAACATTTCACTGACGGCGCCATAAAAATCGCCCCCACTAAGTCTACCATCGAACAAAAGTTCGCCGCTGCGAACGGCCTTCAATATCGCTCGCCGGGCACTATTTGCTTTCAACGCCGACGGTTTGCTTAGCCGTATTTCATTTGATACGCATTTTCTGAGATAGCAGTCTACAGCGTGGATCGTGCTGGCAGAATTGGACGCTCTAGACGCCGCCTTCTCCATATCCTTCACCTCGTCTGAATCTCTTCTTAGCGAACGCGGATTATCCAACTCCTTTGCAAGAATCGTTTCCAATGAGTCCAACGTCTCTTCGTCCAAATTTGAAGAAACGACGAGAGTGCTCGTTTCCTCCTCCGACGGAGGTTCGAACGTCTCATTCATCCTCTGTACGACGTCGTCAGGCACGCGCGCCTCTCTAGATCTAACCCTATTTCTTTTCAGGCACTCGTCTACCGGACACGCAATCGCAATTTGAACGTAGCCACAGCGCAGTCGCTCGGCAAGACGAACGCATTCGTTTCTCATGCTACGATAGTAGAAGTTGTCGTCAAGCAGAAGAATGAACGTTCGCAGCTCGTTCGAGTCATCATTTCGGAAAAGTAATCTGTCAGACGCGGGCGATTTACTAATCACCATGGCGACGAATTTTGCAAAAAATTCGTTGTCCTCCTCTTTCTCCAATGACTTGCCACCAGTTTGGATGGCGTAAACGAGATTTTCGACGCTTCTCAAAATTTGTTGGCGACGTACTTTCCAGCTCGAGTCGCCGTCTCTTAGTTCGCTTGATTCGATTTCCTTAAGAAAGTCGTCGTAGCAAATATGAAGCACAAGCCGAATTTCTGCACGATACACGTAACGGACTGTCGAAGCCTGACTGCATCTCACCATTACTGAATCGCTTCTTCAGTTCGAAAGCCAAGGTCGTCTTTCCAGAGGCGGGCAGCCCGCAGATCAGTACAAAACAGATTTTGCGATGGAGGCCACTCGTCATTAGCGTGCTTTAATTGTCTGGTGATTGCGACACGGATGGTAGGGCTCTGATTCAAACTTTATGGAGACAGAGCCCTGGGGACAGAGCCGTATCACGGTATGTTCATAGAGATTCATCTCGAAGTTGTAGATGAACAAGAATTTAGAAAAAGCCAAACAGCTATAGGAAAAGGTCAGGTCGTAGTGTAAGAAAATCATGTGTAGTTTATTTATGGTTCTCCTCGCCAAAAATTCTTGGACCCGATCATAAGCGGCCTCATGAGCAGATTGTTTTGATTGGCAGGGACATTGTCTACGGGACTGGCTCACTGCGCATCCTCGAAGTCCTTAGTTTCCTCTCGGTTTCCTCATCGGTTTCTTCATCTGGGAAAAGTCCCCGCAATTCTCTTACAATGGGAAATACTGCTAACGGTTGTTGTTATTCCTTCGCTGCAAACTGACGGTTACGGGTTACGTGGTCGTCTGTTTCCACTAGCCTTTCTTTCGGCTATCAAAAACGGAGATAAAGAAACCGTGTCTTCCTACGTTCGACGTTATCCGGAAAAGTGGAAGACAGCGACAAATGAGGTGCGACGAATAGTCAAGTCCAGAAAATAGAAAACCTCGATTCTATTTACAGTGGAAACAAACTTGCCTTCATTTGGCACGTGACGCTAAAATGGCAAGATATTTGATTTCAACTGGAGCAGACATAGAAGCTCGCGATGACGTATTTATTTATTAGCAATCAATGGTGACCAAATGAATATTTGATAGGAGGGAAGGACGCCCTTTCTCTCAGCCATTCAGAATGGATATAGAGCAGTGATGGAAGTTTTAATTGAAAAGGGATGCAACATTCATGCAAAGGGGAGGGTAAGTAAACTGTTATGGGAAGCATTACTCATTGTGTGTTTGTAGTATGGTGAAGCTTTGGCATATGCGAGTCTCATCGGCCATTTGAAAATTATTAAACGACTCATTGGACTGGGATTAAATGTCAATGATAAATCTTCTGTGGTATTCAATTTAACGCTTAAAAGTAGTAGCCGCATTTATGCTATCGTGATTAATTCCCGGACGTTAATCAGATAAAATTACTGTGGCTTCTATTCAAAGAATCATACGATATTTTTAGTGGGGCAACACTTCCCTTCATTGGATATGTCGAGAGAATCAAGTTGAAATTGCAAAATACTTGCTTTCAGTTGGATCCGACATTGAAGCCGTCAATGACGTATTGATTTATTAGCAAGCTATAATGATAACGAAATTTACTGATAGTGGGGAAGAACGCCGTTTTTGGAAGCTATTTACTGGGGTAAAGAAAGAGTCATGAATATTTTAATTGTAAAGAGATGCAATATTTATGCAAAGGACAAAGTGAGATGCTGTACTATGAAAGACAATTTCGCTTCTAATCTCTGAGTGATGTAGATAAATAGAGGAGCCATTGAAATTGCTGAATCTGAAAATTTCGGCAAACTGACTGAAAACCTTTTGAAGATTTTCGGCGGACGAGAGGAAAGCATGCATAGAAGAAATATTATGACGTCTTGATATGAGTTTTTTATTGTAGGCTGCTTCTTCTGCAGACGAAGGAGTTCAAGTGAGTGAAAACGTGAGAGCAATTTTACAACGTGAGGTACATCTAGGCATGCGTCCTCATAGAATCGAACATTAGAAAAACATTTGACATTTCCTAGGCTGAAAAGAATATTCCGACAGAATATTCCTATGACTCTTCACAGGCTAGTTTGTTTTAAGATTGTTTCTCTTTCACGATATATACCCTGCATGATGATAGACTGAAGAAGACGAAGTCGCTTCTTGCTTGGAAGGAGAAACTGTCGACGTGCCTCAACAGGTCTCACTAAAGACTATTTTTTGGAGCCAATGTTTACAATTTATCAGCTTGTTGGTGAGCTGCGAAGTCGGCTTGATAAAGCTGAAAAAGAGAGGAATGCTGCTTGCGCGGAGAAGGAATGTCTCGCAGAAGCTCTTCGCGCGTCTCAAGAGGTAATAGCTGTGTTATTGTTAGACAGTGAATTAATTTGTTTATTGCTTTAGTTCGTTCACGAGTATCAGGATTCTGCTCAGGTTAGCTGGACTCTTAGTGTATAAAGTGAGCACACGTTGCGTTAGGAGCTCCAACGTCGTCTTGATACGGCAGAAGAAGCGAGAGCTTCCGCTCAGGCAAAAGAGAGCGATCTCATTGAGAGTCTTCGCTCGTCTCAACAGGTTGGTGGGATTAGTGTTGTTCATAAAGAAATGCTACCTTACATTGCATTAGCTCGTTCGTAATCTGCAAGAAGAGAAGGATAGAATTCTTCGGGAACACGAACACAGAATGGCACAAGTGCAAGAAGCTAGTCGGTACCTTCGTGAGCAATCTACACAAACAGAAACTGATTTGAGTAAGAGGATGCTGTAGTACTAATCTGTGACTCATAGACTATATGATCCCTCACTAGGAAGGTCTTCGGAACGTTGTGCTCAACTGGAGCGACAACTCGACGCGGAGAGACTCGTGTCCGAAGAAGCGCAACGAAATTTGAGCAGATACGAAGACGTTCTCAAAATCTCTTCGACCGACGTTGAAGTAGGTGACGTCAAACTCGGCGGGGGATCGTACGGAGGTAACTACAGTGACCTATGACTTGACTATTGTTTTTATTTTTAATGTGAGACGTTCGCGTGGGTCGTTGGCGTGGCTGCAACGTGGCCGTGAAAACGTTTTACGATTTCCTTCGCGTCGACGTTTATCTTCGTCGATTGGAACAAGAAATCTCAATCTGTCGTCACGTGCATCACCCGAACGTCGTCTCTTTGCTTGGCGTCATCACTCAAGATGGAATCCCTCTGAGTATATTGTCCGAACTTCTCGAAGCATCTCTCTCTGATGTCATTGTCGCCGCCGACGGACGTCTATTTTTGAGGGAACAAGTGGACATCGCAGTCGGCTGTTCGTCTGGAATCTTTTATCTTCACGGTCTCGACATTCTCCACGGGGACATTCGATCGACGAACGTCGTCGTCACGTCAGTAATGGAAGCGAAAATCTGCGATTTGGGAGCAGCTCGCTTTTCGGAAGTCTCCAGTCTGTCATCTGGGCCAATGAGTCCGGATTACGTTGCTCCGGAAAGGCTCGAACCAGGTCAGCACAACACGAAAATGGCCGACGTCTATAGCCTCGGCGTGACGCTCGTCGAATTGATGACGGGAGAGCAACCGGCAGCAAAAAAGAGAATGGCTCAGGGAACAAGTGTTCGCCATCCTATCATGAAGCTTCTTTGTCTAGAGATGATTGACCTCAATCGCTTAAAGAGGCCGTCAGCTGAAGAATGCCTGGCCACATTGGAAACCATTCAGATATCCGATGAAGAATACAAGAGTTGCCCAGCGAAAAGAATGGTCAAAGGTAAGATGCACGGAGGCAAGAAAGTGGAGCTAGTGGACGAGCCGTGGAACTAATTCTTTTTCAATAGATTTCCTTTGTTTTTTTTTCGGTAGAGGGCCGTAGAGCTTTAAGATTCCCATTAATTAACTGTTGTGGCGTGGTTTCTGGTTATCGATATATCTGTATTTAAATTTAAGGATGTGGCTGTTAACAAAGCTGTTTTCCCTTTCTTCTCGTTTTTCTTGAATACTGCGCTCGTTCATCTGCAACGGTTCGTGATTGCTGTGGATAGCAGTATCTATCATACTACCGTCACACTGACCTAGCTAGAAAACAGGCTTTATGTGTGCCGCCACAAAACAGAGGACAGACAGCCAGATAGATTTACGAAGAACGTAGAGGACCTCTGAGATACTGCCAGTGAGAGATTGTTGCTTTTTTGTCTGATGCCCGTATGTCCGGGTAGGGTAAGCGGCTTATCAACAAAAAACAAGAAAAAAACGTTTACCCTACCCGGACATACGGGCCCTCGCAGCATTAAGTTCTGTTCTCATGATACGAGGGAACGGCATTGTGTCCAAACTTTTATTGATAAATTTACAATGCTGTAGGCAAAAGAATTTCACTTAAGTACGCCATGGCATGCGGTTCAGAGGAGCGGAACGACGAAGAACTAGAATTAGAAACAATAGCGACAACGTACGTAAGAGTTTCTTCATGCTTCTATACTACAACTACAAATATTTTTGTGTGGTCTCCTTTTGACGCTTGTTTGAGAAAGAACACTTTGGTGATTCGTCGTCTCGGTCACTGATGGCAGCCTGAGTGCATTTGAACTTTCTCGAAGTAGCTGAGAGCGTGAAGTGTAGCATCACACCTTTACTAACTTTCCTTTGGCACACGTCACTATTTGCATTGTTGCATTCGGGAACTCGAGCCCACGACTTGACATCTTGAACTTTCCAAAGAACATTAGAAGAATTGGACGAATTGCAGATAACACGTGTAAAAGTCTTTTTTAGACTTTTTACACGACACGTGCCATTATCTGCGAAAAAAAGATATAAGTAAACAAAACAAAATTCATAACCGAAGTAAGTGTACTGAAAATCCACGGAAATGAACCACCACGCTTTGGCCTAACAGACGGCTGTTCCGTAGCCGGTTGGAGCGGTTCTACAGTCATTAAATCCGAATGAACAGACGACTCATTACAAAACTTGGCCACGGCGTTCGCGCCTTTGCGGAACGGAAGACACTTTTCCCAAGTCAAGTACGAATACTTGCTATACTGCACTTGAAGGTGAAGGTAATTCTCTAACGTAGCGTTCCTACAAAACGTTCCGAAACCTTCCAGTGAACAATTGGTAACGGGAATTCCGTCTTCAGCGAAGCCATTCATTGATACAATAAAATGAGTTTCGCTGCGACTAGCGCACAAAAGTTTGTAGGGGAAGTAACGCACCTCGTCGTCGCACGGTTTTAAAACTTTAAACGTGGTCCTATTCTATAAAAATACGCTGCGAGAGGAAGGGAGGGAGGAAGCCGTATACTATACCTCACGATCAATTTCCAATTTTCCGTTTGTGCCCACGCCTAAGCGCTGTCGCCGGGGAAACGTGTACAAGCTGAACGATTTATCTTTGGTGGAGTGATTTTCTTTAGTTAGAAAAACGTCTACGGGTGGCGAGTCAAATGAAAACAGGCTGAAGTTAGCTTTGATAAAGGCCAAAGGCAATTCCATGTCGACAACGTAAGCTAGGCCTTCCGATAAAGTCGAATTGCAGAGCTGAAAACGTTATTGATTATCAAAACGACGCGAGTTCAGCGAGAGTCGTTATAATTACCATTTGGAAGTCTGACTCGCACTCAGCGGGCGAACGAGCCGAACACATGTGCCCGATTACAAGGAGAATGAACAGAAACTTCATTCCAATCAAACAAATTGCTGTTGAGCTCCGTCTCTATATGCTGAGCTCAGCAGTTTCGCTCTGCAATTTATAGAGGAGGCTCAACTCCTTCAAAGACTTGGTGCAGATGATTGCAGCGGTTACGCTGACGCACATGCACAGACAGGTTACGCTGACGCACACAGACACAGGAAGGTTAGCTTCCTACACGGGTGGGCGTGGGCCGACCACACTTTCGTTTCGCCAACGCGCAGTGCTCTATATGAAGGACCGACACTATACGTAGTGACGGTCTCCCACTCACGAGTTTCCGACCACTACTATATTTATATACTAACGAAGCTGTTGAGATGCATATAGATCACATTACCCAAGAAATGCAACGGACTTTTTACGCACTAGTACGACCACGGATTGTAAAGGTACAGCAACGTAAGTACTGCAAAGGTTTGGGGAAAAATGACGACGTTGGCGTCGCTCGCGCGACTATGCGTCGATCAATCGACACAGCTTCAAATTTTCAGATTTAGATGCGTTGCGGGTGGTGTAGCACTTTGCAATGCAAATCGTTGATGTCACAGATACTGTTCTAATTTGTTCGTACAAAATGTATGCCTCGCACATCCGCGCCTACGCACCATCTGGGGCAGCGCCCACGTTACGCAACTTGAACTTGAACTTTAAGTCTACCCACGCGCACGTAGACGCGATCAACACTAAACACACCGTAATGCGTGCGGTAAGATTTTACAGCAGGTAGTCGTAGTAGCTAGCTAGCTAGCTAGCTTGGTGAGCTCGTCGAAGTCTCGAAAAGGGAGGCCCCTGTGCACATTTAACCTGCATCGACTCCCGTTTAGACTTGTTTCGCGACGTTAAGACTCTGCTCGAATGTCTAAGAGCACGGCTTCCATTCTGAAAGGCGAAGAACGAGTCCGTATTCGAAATACAAATATTCTCGGCTCCGAATTACCGAAATCGGAGCATAATTTCGATCTCGCTCATCTCCTAGCGCAAACAAGTTCATTTTCGATGCGAAAAGAATTGTACTCCGTTAGGAAAACGCCAATCGTTTGGCTAGAAGTTTTACATCCGGGTTTTACGTGCGTAGTTATGTGGATGTTTTATTTATCCAGGAAAAACCTTTGTACCCCGCTAGGAAAGAGTCAATAGAAAACAGAATGAACTGCACTCAGAGTGCAATAATCCTAAAAAAACTAAATAAATGAATGAATAAATAAATAAAACTCTGCACTTCTCTATTTTCTCACGAAACTGAAAAGCATTTTCTTTGCAATATGCACCAAGAAATGAGGCAGAGAAATAGCGTATACACCAATGGGCGATAAAAATGCATATTCTTCGTGTTTTGTGTAGCTAAACGATGGTCAGGAAACCATCACAAAGTCTTCTACACACCGTGACATCAGACATGCAAACTAATTGCAGAAGACACAAAACTCTATACTTTTTAGTCCCACACCGCTTTGAAAGAGCACAACTGCGACTGACCTGCAACTTCGCCACATCTGAACGCCGCTTTCGTTGACTTCCTCTCTCGACTGAGATGAAGCTCAAGACCGTCTTCGCTCGCTGAAACTTTCCAGCACGATTCGACTGGACATTTCGCGTTCGCACATTCAGCAACAGGACGCGAACGACTTTTTTTCCCGACTGTCCATAGAAGAGAAGAGACATTTCCAAAGCAGGTGACAATCTTCTTTTGTTCACATTGACTGTCCACGCCGTTAGAAACACGATCACTCAAATCCAACCTGCAACTATTCGATGCAAGTACATCTAAAAGTAAACTAATTATAGTTGTGCATGAAGACTGCATGCATGACGTCACTACTCGGTAGCTTAGGTTTCAGTTCCTCAACGAAAAACGTAGTCGGTGTCGGAGTTGGCAAATCTGGCAGAGCAGCTAGTGCACGTGCATTACAGAATCAAATAAATACAATAAATAATTTACCTGGAGATGTGACGCGAATTTTCGTCGTGAGAGTGAACTCGTCGTCCGACATGGGTTCCGTTCCGCAAAGAAACGTCGCTTCGCCAGTTTCCCTCAACTTCGTCACATTGACAAAGAGACGAACAGAAAGGCGAGACACATACTTCCAACACGCAAAATCAACATCATCGACGTCAGAGCAGTACGGAAGCTGGTCGTTCGTGCCGCCGCTACCCAAAATTCTCCAACGCGCTAAATTCATAATCGACCGCATGTGGCAACACCGGAGCTCGGCCACGTCAGTTTCGGGGTCAAGCGTCACGTCGTACGAACGCAAGCGATGCGTATAACCATAGCAAATGGACGAATCAGATCGCGCCAAACGTTTACCTTTTAGAAGTCGAATTTAAAAAAATTGTTTCTATATCGTTTGCTCGCACTTTGACCGGGTCTCTCTTGGGACAAAGTCGAAGAGACGAGAAGAAGCATGAGGACGATAGAGGGAATCTCAGGGAACATTCCGGCACTTTGACTTGATGTCGTTCTCTGACTGAGCACTGCTCTCTTATACGAATTGAAGCGGAAACGTGATTGTCAACGGAAACCCAATTGTGGGTTGGAAATGACACCTCACAAAATGGATCTGAAAGTACAGTGTCCTGTGCATGGGAACCATCTACTACGTGACGGAATGGGGGAAACGCACCGTGCTTTCAAGTTATAATTAGTCACGAACACTTTACATATTCGATGTCATCATGTCGACTGGTGCATCGCAACAATGCTGTAACCGGCGACGCCCTTCGCTACAGTAACCGCTTGTTTGTCGTGATTTTAGTGCATGGGTAATTGTCGTGAGGCTCGCGTACCACGCAGCCTAGATTCGGTGGCTTCATCTTAGCTTCAGCCACATTATATATAGTCTGAGACTTCGTTCGCCTATACGCCCAAAACCTCAAATTAATAAGAGGCTGAGATCGCGAGGATACAATGAAGCACTATATTCCATCGGTCTAAGGATCTAAGGACGCGATGTGACCTCAAAAGAAGCTATAAACTGCGAGAGCTGGCCGGATAGGGCCGGATATAGGGCGTTGCTCGCGCAACTCCAAAGATTCCGGAACTTGCATCGTTTAGAGGACTTTACGTCAGTCGTAACTACGTCATGCGCCCGTGCATCCAATCATTCAGGCTGTGTCGGAACGTCTTTCATGCAACCTCAATTCCGAATGCACGTCATCATTTTCGACGTTTCAAAGAATTCGGCGTACGTGCGACTTGTCGCGAACAAATAGAGCGAGTTTCAACGTCAACGTCGTCGCCGTCGGCGCTAAATCGCCGCCGTCGAAAACGAGCGCGACAAGTTGAAAAAGGCAAGTGGATACCGTATTTTAGCGGGTAGACAGCCACTGCTACAATATTTTGCACACAAACTTTCTCTAAAGCCGTAGCGGTTTGTTACAATGTAGATAAAGAGAGGCACGAGATGTTCACCGTGCGGATTACTAATCGGTAAAATACGGGCTCTAAATTGGTTCTGCATGGACCTTGCCCCACTTATCTTCCTTTTCTTAGAAGTACATGCATGCATACGAACGCCTACAACTATGAACCTGAACAGTGACTCATGCGTCGCGGGACGAGGAAGCTAACTAAGATTCATTACCTCTTGGATAGCTGCTCCTAATCCGATTGCGGGGGTTTCCCATCTTTCTTTGTCTTCTAATGGTTTCGTCATAATGTTGGCGAGCTGCATGGGTCCGAAACGCCGGCAACGCCCGACGACGAGGCGTCAAAATCGACTAGTCGAGGGCCCTGCATGCGCTGCCGGCTCTGCACGAGCTAGAAAAGAAAATTGTAAGGTGAGGTTACGTGACGTCACCGAATCGAACGTTACAAGGACATAGGAATGCTAGACAGTGACCTTATTTTAGACCCCACAGCTCAGTTTTTTTTTAGAATTGAAACCCTTTCTCGCCCTTTCTTGCACGTCACAACACCATGCACCGCCCAATCTATCTTTAACGAAATATTCCATACAAACTCAGCAACTAGACTGTCGCAGAGCGCCGCAAGCCGTCGCAGAGCGGCAGCCGCCTCCGTGAGTGCGCATTCAACGTCAAAAGCGCCCGATTAGCCCAAGCACGAAGCAACGAACTCGTCGAGGACATAGAAGGACGATACGCGACTCTACGACAGACAAAGCGCTCCGCGTCGAGAAAGCGGAAAACATGCATACAACAGTAATTGAAGTGGTACCGAAATGTAAGGCTACTTTACAGAAACAACACGCTTCTGTGCGACAACACTCACAGCGATACGAAGCTAGTGACGTCAGAGACGCCATGTATGCTTATGTTAAAGGCAATAGCAGCATCAACCGCAGAGAATCGCTAGGGGAACATGCATGTATTATTAATGTGTGGCAACGTAATATCATAAATTTATATTTATGACGTCACACTATGTGACATCGTCGCGAGCTGAAGAGCGGTGATTTTAGGCGGAGTGATCCCGTCATTTTGATTAATTAATTGTACGTGAGACGTATGCGTTCGTGCGTGTGGGTCGCTGGCGCGGCGTGGCTGTGAAAACGTTCTACGATTTCTTAGCGTTTACCTTCAGCGATTGGAACAAGGCATTCTTTATCTGCAGCTTCGCCGTATCGGCTTTCTCGGCGAACGCTGGCGAACCGGCGAACCGGGCGAAAACAGGGACAGGTTCCTGCAGTTAACTATAGCGCGCGTTAGAATCTGTAAAAATGGAACGAGAAGTGGTCGAAGTCTTGTCGCGAGCTGCTAGTCAGGAGCCGAGTGTTTTCAAGCTTGCTGAACGCCAATTGAAGGCCTGGGAGACCCATCGAGGCTTCTACCCTTCGTTATTCGTTAGTCCGCGACTCTCCCCTGGTTTTCGCTTCGGCGTTCACCCTTTTCTTCCTTAGGCGGCGTATACAAATTGTTCGCTTGAGCTTAACGTTCGATGGCAGGCCATTCTGTACCTGAAAAACGGCATCGATCGCTACTGGCGAAAGTCGGCACCCCAGTAGGACATGCACACCTGCACATCTAGGCGTAGGCTCGCCTAACAGAAACCTCGGCAGCGAAAAATTTGAACTACAACCTGAGTAGTTGCATGTAGCTGGGGCACACACGCAAAGAAATTAAAATTGAAAAGGATTCTCTTTTAATTTATTTACGCTGAGCCAGAGCCGTATACGGCTCTGATCCATTGACGTAATTCCTTCCACTAAGTGAAGGAGGCGAGGCCAGACATGGGCAATCTAGTTAGTCTGTTTCTTCTAACCCAACCTCTTCTTCAAGTGCTTTGAGTGAAGACGAGAAGGCGGCGCTCAGGTCTCAGTTGCTGCTTTGCCTCAACGAACCTATTAAACAGGTACCTTATGTCTCTGTATTGTCATGCACTGTCGTAGCATTCATTTCCGGTTTTATAGCTTGCAACTCAAGTTGCCGTGCTCATTGCGCGTATAGCTCGCCAAGATTGTCCTCACGACTGGCCAGCTCTTTTGCCGACACTCATTGGCGTGAGAAGCGAAGTACTTGGAGTTTAGGGAGCCATTTCACCATCAATTAAACTACAGGGCGTGAGGAGTACCGATCCCGCAGTCCAGAACGGATCTCTGTTTGCATTTAAACACGTAACGAGTGCATTGGCTTCAAAGAGACTTGCTGCGGGAAGAAAAGTTTTTCACCAAGTAACAGTTGGCTTTTTCTTTGAGTCAAAGTTGTGTGATCTTTTGGGGTGGGAGCAGCTGACGGAAAACGTGTTTGATTTTATGCTCACTTTGTGGAGTCATCATTGTGAGACGGTTTTTGGATTGGTCAATGGAAGAACGGTTGAATTCAGTCAGCTGTCAATTAGCTTAGAAAATGCAAGAATGTCTTTGAAAGGTAGAAAGAAATAGGCTATAATAGATGCTTGACCTTTATAGTATTGGCCTTCTTCTGCAGTTCTGCGACTTCTCTTTGTGAATGGGTTTGAAGATTTCAGTAATAGAGAAGGTCCTCAAGTGAGTATTCCTATAATTTAGCATTAGGTTTTTTGCAATACTGGCTGGAATCGTGTAGTCTTTTATTTCGCAATTGATCGAAAGGACGGCACCTTATCTAGAGCTCAGTACGCAAGCAAGCCAAAACCTTTACCTTATTACACACCTGATGTCCTTTTCTCAGGATCTCAGCTGCGTGACACTCATGACGCTAAATCATTAGTAGAGAAGACTCTTATTCTGTTCACTAAAGTGGTAGGACCTTTTTTCTATTTTGTGCATTTCCTTACTCTTTTTTTTCAGTTACTTGACGGTCAAAGTGGAAACGTTACAGAATTCATTCCCTTCCTAAAGCAGTCACTTGACTATGCCGCTCATTTTGCCTTTAATGAAGCTTTCTCGGGTACCGTTAGAAAAACTGGTTTGAAATTGTCCGCTGTTGTGATTCCTTCGTGCATCTTTAGGACTTCTGTTTGAAAGATTTCTTGTCAATTGTTTAGTTTTGATGAAGAACATCTTAGATTGCGATCATTACAGGCCACCAAAAGACAAAAATGAAGGTGAGGGACTTTGATAGGCGTTTTGTTAGATTGACACCGTGTTTCTTTCTAGCTCCGCCGAATCCCTTAGTTATTCAAGCTTTTCAGGTCTCAAGTGTCTCTTGGCACGCGCTCTCTTTTCCCGTTTTTATTTTCTGTTTTTAGGTCAAATTGGCTTACTTTAATTATTCTTCTCTTGTTGATCTGTGCCATCGCCTTGTAACTCGCTACCTACCTTTGACTCAAGAAGTAAGCGTAACTTCAGCAATGCCTCAGAACAATTTGCAAGAGCTTGATTGACTAGGAGCTTGATGATTGGGATTGTAACCCTGAAGACTTTGGTGCGTAGGTTCTATAAGCGCACGTCCGTTGCTTTAACGTTTTTTTTGCAGCTATTCAGGAAACTGGCGAGGCGTGGAAGTACAGCCTTAGGGTGAGTACTATCAGTAGTGCGACCTGTATCTTCTACTTTTTTACTTCTTATTTTTAGCCTTGCGTTGAAGCTCTGTTTGTCTCTCTGTTTTCGGAATTTCGTCTTTCTCTCTGCTCGACACTGGTAGACATGATAAAGCAAGTCGAAGGAGAAATTAGCCCGACAGATAGTCAAGCCGTCCTCATAAAAGAAGCAGGTTTTATAGATGTTTGAAATGGAATAAACAAATCTTTCATTGTAGCTGTTGTTCTTACTTTGCAGTGTACAATGCAGCGGGTCTTGTATGCTACGATTTGTCTGAAGATTTTGACTACAACGAGTTGTTCTCGAATCACTTGATACGAGACTTAGGAAATAGAAATCCGAGGTTTGAATAATCGTCGACGTCAACCCTCCCACTTTTCAGTGTGCGTTTGTAGCCTCAAAATCGTTCGACGACGGATTATTTGGCTTATGGGTCAGTGGGTTGGCGTGAACATGTCAATTGATTTGAGACCAATGTTGTACAAGGCACTTGTTACTTGCCTTGATCCCAATGAGGATTTAGTGGTACGGAAAGTATGTTCAAAACGATCTTGCTGTATGGTATTTTTTTCTAGACTCGCCTTACAGCCACCATGTCTCTCCAAGACGGTGAAGACGGTTTCATTTGTTCCAGTAGGTCATTTTCATTAGACTGTTTTTTAGCTGTTGATGAGTACGAATTTCGAACTGAGCAATTTCTTCCTGTTAGTGCATCAGAGGCTAAATCATCTTCCTTTTAGACGTTTTTCTTTGACAGTTTCTTGAAAGCACCTCGGCACTTTTATTTCAACTTTTACACGAAGTGGAAGAATGCGAGACTAAGGTGAGAAATGGCGTAAAGTCTTCTACTTTTTCACATGCTCTCACTTGGTTAGATGCACGTGCTACGATCATTTTCTCTCCTGATTGAGCGGGTGGGACCAGAGGTAACACAGTTCCTCCTGTTCTGCTACAAAGGGACGAAGTTTTTCGCAGATTCGTCCCTACTCTGACGCCCTAATTCATTACCTTCCGGAACTGTGGGAAAAATCGGCTGATCATAATCTCCTCAGAACTAACATAGTGTGCACCCTACGATACCTCGTTCAGGTAATACGCGGAATCTCTTCTTGGATTTTGAACCTAGTCTGTTGTCCAAGAACAGGCTCTAGGCGTTACTTCCGTTCAACTTTACCCTCTCGTTCTACCAATTATTCAATATGGCACTGACTTGGATCAGGTAGGTGCAATATAGTACATATATCTTTACATAGCTTCAATCCTTTTCGAAGCCGGCTCATGTTTACCTGCTGGACGATGCATTGGATTTGTGGTGATTACACCGAGATAATGACTACAATTTATTTTTATTGCTATCTTTAGGCATGTGCTTTTGCTTTTCTCTCCTCGATTAACACCTGAAATTCTTCACCTTTTTGGCAGAATGTCTCTTCTGTTAGGTACGCATCCATGAGAATTAGTATTGGCTAAGCGTTGTTTTTTGCATGAGAAGAATTGGGATCGGAGCGATTGCGCGTGTGTCTAAGAATTATTACTTCGTATGTGCTTCTTGGACCGTCTGATTTTGTTCAGGTGGAGAATGACACCTACGTGTTTTCAAGACTAAATGTGATTTTACCACAGACGTACTTCGATATCCTCCTGCCTCATTTTGTGAGCCTTTTGCGCAACGTCAAGGACGAAGGCATAGTTGTGCTCATGCAGGTACCGGGCACTATTCTCTACTGGTATATAATATAGCGTCTTGTGCAGATAACGGATGACCTCGTTTGCTCGCTTCCTGACGTCGTACCATCTTTATTCAAGCCTCTTCTGAAGAACGTTCTGGCAAATTTGTTTGGAGATGTGGTAATCAGAGAGAAGTTGATCATTGCACGTCTTGTATCTCTCTCGGTATAGAGCCGAACTTCTTCAGCTACCATTACGAACTACCTATGCCTTGTTGGTCGGTTACTTCTACAAAATGTAACTGTGTTTTCCGAACTAATTTCGGAGCTAGCCACGGGGCTTCATCGAGAGGTACTTCTTGCAAGACACGTTGGGTAGCTTTGACTTACCTTTATTAGAGCACACTCGTCTTGACCACCTTGCTGGACCTGTGGCTCTCTCGAGTCAGTTCTTCGCAGTAGTGATTACTTTTGCGTCAAGTGCGTTTGCTATAGTTTGAATCGATGGTGCAATTGAAGCACAGGAAATTGACTGGACTGGCAATGAGTTCTCTCTTGACCAGTGGAATTAGGTAAACAGCGTTTTCGTTTCAATACTGATGATGGTCATATGGTTACGTCATAGCGGCGTTTTGGAACAATTTCCTGCCATAATCGACGTCTGCAATACTGCCCTACATTCTGTGCATCGATGCGACGAAAGTGGACGAGTATACGAGTAGGCTTATGGATAACTGAACCTTCGCATGCGTCTTTTATTGCGATTGACTAGCGCTCTGCTTGTTCGAACGCCAGACGAGGACGAAGACGAGGACGACGAAAGCGACGGCACGGAGGAGTACGTACGACGAGTCAAGGTAAGGAAAAATTTGACAGAACGTTTTCTTTTCTGACTTTTCTTTCGACGGCGACAGCTGAAGGCAGCTGATCCCGTTCACACGATCGTCTTGCGCGACTACTTCAAGACGAAAATGGAGAGACTTCAATCAGAAATCGGTCAGGTACAATTCGATTCTCTAATGCAAACAATCGATACGGAAACAACTCAGCAACTCAATGCATTTCTAAACGCGTAAGTCGATTCCTAAAAAATAAAGCCAACTTTCCGCGATAAGAAACAAGCTAGATACAGTACATGCATATCTTTTTACTTTGCTCTTACCACTCGTCGTCGTTATCCGACTCCGAATCGGAGTTGCCGGACGTGAATGGTTTGATTCGTTCCATTGCCGCTGCCAACACGTCGGAATTCGTCTGAGTCAGACTCAACTCCTCGGGAATCGTCTTGCCTTTCATACCGCTCGCTCGAATGAGCGTCTTCATGACATCCGTATCGCCAGTAAGGCCGTCTTTCAAGCCTGTTCTCTTCAAAGTCACTCTCGCCGCCGTTATGCTACTGAGATCGATGCCCCCTTCACTAGAACGCGAGGGCTTTTCTTTTGGTTTTCGCGGCACAGGTTTTGGTTTCTTCTTATTTGCGGGCGACGATCCACTGACTGCAGTCATAGCGGGTGGCGGCGGTGGCGGCGGAGCAAGTGGTGGAGGCGGCGGCGGTGGCGGCGGCGGTGGCGGCGGCGGTGGCAGCGGCGCAGGTAGAGGAGCGGAGGGCGGCGGCGGAGGAGGGATGCCAGATAGACTGGCAGCCACTCTTGACTCAATCTCTGGTGGAGGTGGCGATATCACTGGAGGTAGTGAACTATCCTCCTTCTTGGTCGAGCGTTTGCTAGCTAGCGGTTTCGCCTTCGCTTTGAAAGGAATTGCCGAGGCTCGAATAGATGCCATCGAGCCTGTCATGATGGATGAGTGAGGAGTTGATGGAGTCGTCTTCCTGTACTCTTTCTTCGGTTTTAATTGCGACGGTGGGAGATAGCGTGGCGGTTTCTTGACAACGGGAGTCGGATTTTTCTGAAACGTGACGTCAGAAGTGACGAATCTCATTCATACAATGTATACCTGAATGAACGTCCTAACTCGTTCAACTGCTCGTTTCCTTTCTTCAGCCTTTCGCTGCTTCTCCTTTTCCAGCTCTTGCTTGTCCAATTCTTTTCTCTACACAACACTCGAGGTGAGTCAAAAGCTTCACAGGAAAATTTACTTCCTATACCTTCGATAGAGCCAGACTACCTGAACTACTCTTCTCGTCGTAAATCCACCTATAATTTCCCGTCTTGCCAGACTTTATGCAATCTCTCTAAACCAAACACGCTTCGTAAAATCGAAGCTTGCCTACCGAAAACTCACCTTTTGATTTCGCAAGTTCGATTTGTGGCTAGACAACTTTCCTTCTTTGTTCTTGAGCCGTTCCAATGCATTCGACTCCCCGTCTAGCCGTTTCATGGCGTACTTCACCTGCTTCTCCTGCTCGTCGAGACACATCAAGGAGACGTCTAACCATTTCATATGCAGCTCATAGAAAGCTTTCTCCAGTTTCTCAACGCTCTCTTTAAAGTTTGCCTCTCCTTCTTTGACAAAGGCAATGTCCAGCAATTTCTCGTCCTTTAGAAAGCGCAGCTTCTTAAGTCGCACTTTCAGAAGCTCAACGGTCAAATTCACCAACTTTTCCTCGTAAACGCTCAACCGATCTTGACCCCAGTGGGTCCAATCATCAAAGCGCTCGCGATCCTCAGCCATTCTTTGAATACATGCTACAGTACGATCGATCAACGCAACGAACTTCTCCTCTTTCAAATCAAGTAAATTCTGCTGAGCGCGAACGTACTCCTGAGTTGCCTCATGCTCTTCGCCAACGGCCTCGAGCTGTTCATCTTTCCCGAGGCCCTTGTCAAGACTTCTCTCGCGATGAAACATGCGCTTGCTATGCTCAATGTCTTTCAAGTCGTCAAACGGTCTCTCGTCGAGCTCGCGCAACTTCAACTCCCACTTATCGAACTCCTGAATCGCTTCGTCTTCGATTGCATACAAAGCGGCTACGTCGTCTGACGTTTTGGCACCGTTTCGCATTTCAAGTACTTCAAATAAATTGCGTTTCGCCTCCTCCGCGCTCAAATCTGCTCGCGATTTATTGAAATCGCTCAGTGACATAAGGTACTGGTCGTCGTCCGAGGAAACGCCAAATAATTTCTCCCTAACAACGGATTGCGGATAGCGTGTTGTCATGTCGTTAAGGTACGTTTCCAAGTCGGCGCACGTTGTCTTGGGAATGGAGAATGAGGAGAGATAGCTCCAAATTCCCGTTGGTCTTTTCGGCAGCGTAGGGAGGCTCGCTGCGGTCGTAGAAGGAAAAAGGGCTGTCATTTCTGCGTGAAAGTCCTCGATTTTCTCCAGCGTGGTGACCAGCGACGCGTCCAGCCAACGGATGACGAGCTGCGTCACCGATTGCGAATCGACGTCCACTTGAAAGCGGCCCGGCGGCCTCGACTCTGCCGGCGTTTTGTCAAACGTTACAGCCAGCCATTCGTCTTCATCTGTATCCGGAGAAAGTGCAGTGTCGCCTTCTGAGGTCATTTTTACTGGAGGCTATCCGGGGTTTGGAAGCACAATTTCACGTGCGCTAGACAAAATGGCAAAAGTCCGGTCACTCGAGGTTCTCTTTACGCTTTCCTTGCTTTTACACTACATCTCTGCTTTAGGCTGTAGCAGAAATTGTTCTGAAGGTCTGTCAACGTCACAAAATAAATCCTAAAGGGGTGAAAGAGGTAACGGACGAAAGCAAGTTCGGCTAATCGACTCGATAAGCATTTCTTCAGTCGAACGAATTTTCATCTCTTGTTGGGGGGTGCCAAAGCAGCAATAGAATTGTTGCCGACGCTTGCTGCAGCGGAGTCGTCCGACTCGTTGAAGATGGCCTACTCGATTGCCGCGAGGCAATTCTGGCTCTCGTCAACGTCACGCCCATGTGCCAGTAAGAACAAGGCGTGTTCTGTCTTGGTGCGTATGGTTAGACTGAGAATGAAGCGTACGTAGCATTTTGATCTTCAGTTACCGTTCAGAAGTTTTAGGCATCACGAAATAGACTAGAGCTTGGAGTTATGCACTTGCCCAAATTGCACAGACGTGCCTAAAAACTTTGAAGTTTACTTTATGAGTCTACTTTGACCATGATTAGCATGCAAGTACGTACCGGTATGTAGAGGCACGGATACTAGACTACCGTGGTAGAGGCGTCTCCTTTATTTTGCCGTATCTCTATGTGTACACAGCCACGGAGGAGTCTATGTGGTGAAGTCAGTTGCGGCTATGCTCGTGCGGCAAGTTCAGCGAAGCGTTGATCGGACTGGCGAGTACAAATGTACCTATGGATCTAGGTTTGGTTCAATACCTTGAGTTGTTAGCCTAGCGTGAGTGCTGCTATTTCTGTTGCAGAACGCGTCCTCATCCTTTTGTGATGCTTCTGAATTGCCACAGTGGCGGAGACGTGTGGCCTGTTTTGCTGATGGAAATTAAACTTGCCTATTCTCGCCTAGAGGCAAAGTAAGAGAGATACTTAGTATTGGCGTCACTTCAAGAGTGACGATTTTAGGTATTTGCCTTTTCTGATTGTCATGCTTGAACCGTTTTTCACTTACGCTTTCTTTGAAGTTGTGAAAACTTCTGCTCATCAGTTGGCAGCGTCTTGTTTGCACTCTACTCTCTTGCTCATCGTAGATGAAATGCTCGTGAGTCGGTCAACTGAATGGGATCAGGTGGAGCCAGTTTCAGTTGGAATTCTGACCTTTCTCCTCCGTGCACGTTTTTTCTTTTTGGTGCAGTAATTAATTAGTCGATTCCAAATGATCTTTTGAGCTTTGTCTTATTAGAGCAAAAGCTGCGAGGTGCTGAATCAATTGACGCTGGAACTCCAGCTTTTCGTTGAATGGCTTCTTCGCCATCCACCATTCTGTACGTGCGTGGTGATAAGTATAAACACTTGATGCGCGCAATTCTTTTATTGTAGGTAAAGTGTTTTGTCCTAAAGTGTTGTCTCATCTTTTGAGACAGTGTCTGGAATTGCAATCCGAGGGGTTGTCAGTCGCCTTTCTGCTTCCACTCATTGACAAGTTGCTGGACGTGGGTGCTAAGGTAGGAATAGGTATCACAAGTCTGAGATTGTCATGCTTAATTCAAAGTTCTATTTATAAAGAATATAGATTTGCGCACAACCCTTTTTGTCTTAGCTTACCTTTTGCTTGGAGCGCCTGAAAGCGAGCAGATAGCATTGCTACAAACAGGTGAGTTGCACAGCTTGACTTGAAATGGTATATTGACTTGTAATTGAAGGTCAGCGCGTGATTAGTGCATTTGTTGATCACAGCCAAAGCGTTTGCCTTCGCTTGTTGTCTTTGCTTGTCTACCCACTTCTGTCTATCGTCGTCGTGAGTCCAAAGACCAGCGAGACAATTCTTGGCGAATCAAATGCGTTGTTCAAACGTTCATTGGCAACGGAACTTCTTTCCACCGTAGAGGCGATATCGCATACAGACGATGAACGACAGGAAGGAGACTTCGCGAAAACAGCCGAAAGAGACTTTGAACACTGTGACATAAAGGTGGGCTCTCTTTTACCAGTTCTGGACGTTTGCTGCCGAACACTACATGGCCTGCTGACGAAGTAAGAGGCTAAGGGCATGATGAAAGGGGTGGTTTTCGACGCTTTTACACTATTTGCACTATAGTCGTATCAGCACGGTGGAGTGGTTATCGAAGTTGATGGAAATGATGCCAGCTTACCGGCAGAAGCCTGTTCCCGTCTACTTTGTACTTATTGGAGCCGCGCTGTTTTCCTCTCCTCTGGACGAAGCTCGACCAAAGGTGCTACAATTTCTCAAGGCAGTCGCTCTTTCAGACCCAGCTCAGGTCAATTTATTATGCGTTTGAAGTTTACGGGTTATTATCAATTTTTTTGTGCAGTCTGTGTCGCTTCTTCATCTCTTCCTTTACCAGCTGAACCTCGAATCGATTCCCGAAGTGAAACTACACATTATGTATTCAATACCTGATCTGGCAACTCACCGGCTTGCTGTTCAACCAGTGTTGAGGAGTCTTCAGAAACTCGCGGAGAATAAACGTCTTCAGCCTCTGTCTATTCGACTGATCGGCGTTTTGTGGCAAAAGCAGGTAAACAGCCTTGCAAACAGATCTCCTGTCGTAAGTGTTTACACTGTAAACTGTAGGACCGAATTTTTCCTTACCTTCTCCAAGTTCTCTCTGCCTGTCCTATTGGCTTTAGTGACGGTGATCCCATCGAACGTTCACGAAACTACGAACTTCAGTTGTCTCAAGCGGCTTGCATTTTAGATGTGTGCCGACTGAGGTAAGTCATGTCGTGCACGTTGCTTTGAGCACGTGTGATGTTTCTTTACCAATAGAGCAAGTCAGCATGGTGCTGATTTAGTCGGTCTCCTTTCTCGTATATTGAATGCCGCGCTTCGCGATCCTCTTGCACCTTGCGAACCGGCTGCACTTACTATAGAAGCTCTTAAGTTTCTTTGTCTTGCCGACGTGATTGACTTGCCCACGGCGTGGTCATCTCTTGCTAGCAAAGTACTGAAAGACCGACGTCCTTTGCTCTTGAAGCAGGCGTGCTCGCTCTTGAAAGTAACCTTTGAGCTCTGTGAAGACGAGGTAGGAAAGCCAGTAAATTGCGTCTTTTTCGCGATTACGTTATGCTTTTGCGCAGGATTTTATTGATAGTGTCGTGAGAGCTCTTTGGGAAGTGGCGCTCAATCCGCTCTTATGTATCGCCAATGAAGCTTATGCAGCTTTGGCGGAATTGCCACTTAGCTGTCTGAAGTTTGATCTTCTTCCATCGCTGGTGTGTGAGGGTTTCCGCTATCGTTTTGTAGCGAGACGTTTTTCTTTTTAGCTTCAGAAGCAGGTACTGAAAAGCGTGAGCAGGACACTAGCGGCGTCTCTAACAGTTACTGACGACGAAGACGAAGATGACCAAAAGGATCGCCCGTCCATACCTGGTGTTCTTCTCACCCATCTTTTGGCGGGTTTTAATCAGCAGTCGAGAGACGGTGCGGACATTTTTCTTAATTATTAATGTCCGTTAATTAACCCTTTTCTGGAAAACTGTAGGTCTTCACGCCTTTGCTTGCAACGCCTTTCGGCACGAACTAAAGAACATGCCTCGCGGTATAGTCAGGACAGCCGAGAAGTTGGAGGCCAGCAAGGCAACGAGTGCTTCTACTCTGCGCTCGTTAGCCGTCCACTTGCAGCGACTCTACGAAAAACCACCCCGTCCTGGAATGTCGAAATATTACGCAGGTGACATTAATTTTTAGTGTGGTGTAGTAGAATCGTTGTCTAATGTTTCATGTTTAGCCGGTCTTATGTTGTGTTTTACATCCGAAGCCAGCGAGACGTATCAAAGCAAAGTCGCTCTAGCTAGAGTCTACACTCGCTTGCTCAACGGCTTTCTGAATGAAGTGAGTAAACACGGCGAGCTGCCTTCTAAAAGAATATTTTTCAAGGTTGACATCGTGTCGTTTGACTGGATGCATCAGGCGTCACTTATTGACGCCTGGTTAACGTTTATGAAAGGTGACGTGACAGCTGTTGCAGAGAGTCGTCAGGCAGAAATATCCGTGAAGAAGGAAAAGGACGTTGCACGTCTTACCGACGAAGAATGGTGTACGGCCTTTGAATGGTAGACTCTTTTGGAACACGTTATCATAATTTGTCATTTTCTTTTTTTGAGGGCTTGCAATCATCTCAAAGAGAAACTAGTGGCAGCATCAAGGTAACGAGTACAGGAGATTTGCATTCGAAACTGTTGATGCCGTATCTTCTCAGGGGCACATCCGTCGTTCAGGCCAATTCTCTTTTCGCTTTTTGCGGCTTGGCGTGTGCCGTCTTGGAGAGTTCCGACGACGTGATGTCGTCGCGATCCAAGTCAGAATGGATTGGCGCTGTCGTCGATACTTTCCTCGTTGTCTTGGACTCAAATTATGTGCCTGTATCAAGCGACGTCGTGAAGATGTGCGTCAAGGGAAACAGTCGAGCGACGTCGGTTGTCGCTCGATCTTCTGCTGCGCTGTGTCTGGCGGAAATTTCTCTAAATCTGTTGCAATGCTTACCCGAACGGCTTGTTCAAGTTTTGGAGAGTCTTCGTCGCTTCGGATTAGGCACGATGGAGAAGACGTCAGCCATTGGCGAGCAGTGGTAAGACGGGCATCCGCGCGCGTGGAGAAAAAGGTTGGTTTCTTTTTAGCAGTCAGATTTCTCTTCTTTCTGCTCTTGACGTTTCTTGCTGTTGGAGCCTCGGCCGGATTCTGCGGTCTCTTTATCGTGAAATGTTTGTAGTCAGCGGCGGCGGCATTCCTTGCGTTGCTAACTTTTTTCTTTAGGCTGCTATCTTGTCAACTAGAGGAGGTTCTGCCATAGTACTTTTAGTTGGGTTTCTATAACATACACCTATAGATCACGCGATCCATAGTGGATGAGATATTTCTTGCCATCAGAAACAAAAGGTATTCTGAGGTTCATGGGCTGCAGCGTTAGTGTGCCATTTTTCTTCTTTTAGCTTTGCGGCGATTCTTGCATTCTCTCATCTTTCTGCCGCTCTTGTTACCTCGTCTGGACTTGTAGTAAAGATTAAGGAAATTTGTGGCGATCTGCGCTTTTTTCTCAGCGACGTGTCAAAGTCGGTTCCGCTGCCGAATCTCTTTTACGTTAGAATTTCAATGCGTGCTGTTCATCGTTCTTAATTTTTAATTTTAGTGCTCTTATTTTGCTTTATCGGAAAGCGCCATTCACTTGTACAAAGAAAAACAGTTTACCTCAGACGATATTCGCTCAGTTTCTGGTCTACTGACGAATCACACAAAAGTAGAGATTTTGTTAATCAATTTATGGGTATGACGCGTTATAGATAGTTTCTAGGATCATCATCTCCTTTCTTTCATCTTTGGCACTTTCCTTCACGAACTGGTGGCGCTTGGTCACGAAGAGAGCACTGCAGCGATTCAAGATATCACTAAGACATGGCAATCAGCAATAAAAGCGGATAGGGTAGAACAGCTTGTTCCTTGATCTAGGATTTGCCGTACGTACGTTTAGAGTTTGTCAGAATCCTGCAAAGCAGCTTTATACGGATTAGTCGGATCCGCCGGCTGCTGTTCAAAGTCGAATGTATTTTGACTATATTTCTTTTATGGTATCGATATAGTTGAGAAGGCCTTTCATTTAGGCGACTCGTTTACCATCAAAGTCACTTTTCAACTTGCGCGAACTGCTAAGGAGTTTAAAGGGGTGGCTGACTGCTGAAGACTCGGCGACATGCGCGGTCGCTGCGTCAAGCATAGGGTTATTTGCTCGAGCAGTTGATGTTCGTTGCGTTGGCACTTCAGGTAGGGCCCTAAAGGTGTACGTATGTTCATGCTTCAATGATGTCCTTCAATTTTCTACTAGTGCCTTCTGACTGTCGCTATTTACCGGAGACAAGCTTTGTTCGTGCCGCCTTTAATATTCTCAAAAGCGGTTTGCGCAAATCTTCTTGTCTATTTTATTAATTTTTTGATGGGCAAATTTTTTCTTCGTTTCAGATGTTCGCGGCGTTGCCGTTGTAGAGCTGTTGTTGTCAGCTTTAGGAAGTCAAGAAAAGCTGCCCTCTACTGACTGGAGCAGTATTCTGTCGACGGCGATAAATGAACGTACGTCCATCGCTCCAAGTTACAAATACCTAATGGAATGATCATGTTAGAATCAGAGTCACTCAAAGTAGCTTGCACGACATTCGCTGCTCGTCAACTTTCTTCCGGAAACGTACGAGATTTTTCTCGGCAGCTTCTCGTGCCGAAGCGTTTCTTCCAACTTTCCGTTAGACATTTGTATGGTAGCGCTAGAAATTGCAGTACGAATTTTTAAATTCTTCTAGTTTGAGTGCGAGAGGGTCTTTTTGGATTCTCTTTGGCTTCTTTGCCGTGACCTATCTTCAGCGGACATTCGCCAGTTTATTGAAAGCGTCGTTCTTCCTCGCTTTTTGGTAGTGTCTTTCAGAAACACGAGGGGAAGGAATTTTGAGCATTTTTTGCAGGGAACAAATGCTAGTTCAGCAAATTTTTGTATTGCGGCTTTGAAGGGGCTGCAGTGTGCCTTAAAAGTTCGGAACAGTTTGGTGAAAGCCATGCAGGATATACTAATCGAGGCTACAACTGTGATTTATCGCTCTTTTGAATCTACGCCCGCTTTGTTGGATGTAAATTCAGATTATTGGCTTGTTGTTTATAATATATTAGCTGAGCCTTTCTTTGCAGAATTCTGAGATGAACGGTGTCTTGGCTTCTTGTTTGGCCTACTTACCTGCAGAGATCATTTTTTCAGCTTCTGCAGATCAGGTTAAACGTTGCCTGACGATATCATTTGCTTTTCAATTTAATTAAGCTGCTGTTTCTGTCAGAATTTTGAGTTTCGGCAACGGTGTTTGCTTGTAAAGGCGAAAAAATTTCAACTGAACTATCTCCAACCAGTTATGGAATGGGCGATAGCGCAAGACCAAGAAGGTAGAGTGAATCAAGGTAGGAACTGGATTGTTTTAGACCCTTAATTCATTGGCTGGTTCTTTAGCGTTTGACGATAAAAGAGCAGAGCGAATTTGGAAGGAAGTTCTAGATTCACTAGAGACATGTGACGAGAGCGAATGGAGCCCGAAGAAGGAGGTTGTAGCCGTGGATTGGTGCTCGCAGTTGATAGGACTCTTCGATGGCGCGCCTTATCATGCCATTGTATGGTTAATTAAGATCGAGTTAATGACGTTAAATATAATGACTTTCTTTAGGCCCTGCCCTTCGTACTTGCTGTAATCGAAACCTGTCTCTTGGCGTCGTTTCATCCTCTAGTTCAGTTGTTGCCACGGTCTTGTGATCGATTTCCACCGTTTCTTTGTTATGCCATTGAAGGCGCTATGGCATTGGAAGAGTGGCAAAGAATCATAGAAAATGTTAGGTTTTCCGTGGGTGTCCGCAAGTCACTGACTATCTATTGTCAATTAGCTTCGAAATTCGTTATGCAAAATAATGAAGTCAAATGAAATGGACGTAGAATTGCTAATGAGTGAGATCGAAGAGCCGAAAGTACCTAAATGTTTACGTATTGTTTTAGATTGCCTTCGCTGCTTTGCTAATCGCGATTACATAGCAGGTCAGATATCTCTGTGCACGTGACTTCGCAGTTTACTCGAAGACGGGAATGTTGACGTAGATTTTTGCATCAGCCCTTTAATTAAAGAAACGAGATACGGTTTTGTATTGAACGTCATATTTTTCACTAACCACTGGCAAACGATTTTCCTTCGCTATCTATAAATTTTCACGTGATCTGATATATATCAACTGGGAGTCCTCCAACCCACTGTACCACGGATTGTAGAGAGATGGATATGAAACGCACGCACTCTAGTGGGATCATCCGTGACATGGTCACGTGGCTGACCTTGCCCGGATTAGCTAACCCTGTTGCCTCCGGTTGCCTCCCTGTTGCCTCCGCGGTAGTCCTAAAATTGGCTTGATACTGACAACGAAAAAATTTTCACATGCTTAGTCCTTAACGTTTCCATGAAACAACCCATTTTTAACTAAGCAGTGACAAGGAACATTGAATGGTTCCCAAAGGTAGTGTAGAAAACCGAAAAGTAGCAAAGTGCAGATAGACTAATTATTAGAAGCTTAGAGGAAGCATACCTAGCCTTTCTCGCTCTGCTGCTTGTCTCTTAATTAATTCGGCTCAGCATTTTTGTCTCGGTACCTGAGTACCGAGACATAGTTTTCGGGGTCAAAAAATTTTTGTCGTTGCGTACCGGAAAAGTGGTTGGTGGTACATTGTCGCGACTGCGTCCGTCAGGTGTCCGATACATTGTAGTTGTGCACCTGGGTATTTGTTAGGGTCCTTGTCTTTTAGTTTCGGAGAAATTTGGGTCCTTTCGTGAAACAGGATGTGACGTCACAGAAGTTTGGAATGCTCGTTTGCATCTAATTACCAGGCTTCTTGATGTGGGGGGTGGATACGTTTCCGCCTTCTCAGAGAAGTTTGGAATGCTCGTTTGCATCTAATTACCGGGCTCCTGGTCATGTTTTCGGTACACCCGTTGTAACAATGCGCTTACCTTTCGTTTTTTTCAAGGACGTGCCGATGTGCGTTTGCGGCGTTCGGTTTGTTGTTCCGGAGCTTGGGCAAAGTGATGAAAACTGACATAAGAAATATGTAAGGGATATGTGCCCGTGTCTGTGGGGCTTGGTTAGGTACTGATCGCTCTTCATTATTTAATTCTATGCGCGAGGGGCCTGGGAGATGGCGTTGTGTCCGTCGCTGCAGCAGTTGAAGCCACGTTAAGGAACTCAGCATTGTGACCCGCTGAAATGAGCGATGTGAATGAGGTGCGTGCGGTGTTTTGTCTAGACGTGGTAGGGAGGCGTGAAGGTATCAATTTTCCATTTCTCGTGGGAGCGTGGTGAGTCGCCTGAATGCTCCCCATGGTACCAGTCAAAATAAGCGAAACGCCTCTCTACCGTAGTCAAAATACCACGCGCCTCATTTGCCGCTCATTCAGAGTCAGCTAGTCACGCTTGCTGTACTGCTCATCATAGCCTCTGCTGCTGCAGAAATAAACGCGCCGGCATCGCCGCCCATGATAGAATTTTTGAGCAACCTGAAGTACCTAACCAAGCCATCGACAGACACAAATATCTCTGCCATATACATTCTTTCAGTTGCCGCCACTTCGCCCATGCCCTAGGAAGAACCCAATGCCGCAAACGATAAGCGCATAGATCGGCACAGAAAAGAACTGAAAGGTATACTTCCAAACTTCTGTGACATTTTCGAAAAGAGCGAGCCCTGCCCTAACGATCACCGAGGACACAACATGCACGCGGCTTCCCATAGCTGTCGCTCGCAACTGTTAGCCCGAGCGCAAAAGCTAGCTGACCAAACGCGAAAGAGCTAGGGCAGTGCTAGCGACAGGTTGACAAACGGAGTTTAGTGGGGTCCCAGGACCCTGAAGGGAGGCAGGCGACCACTCCTGGACCCGAATTTTTCCAGCATTTCGGTTTTTATCACCGGCGACGTCGATTTGTTCGTTTCGGCAGCAGGTAAGGCTAAACGCTAAGGAGAAGAGCATTCTTGCTGAGCTGTGAATGAGGCTCATTCACAGCTCAGCAAGAATGCTGTACACTCCAATGAGGAGGGTCTTTTGACTGCGGTAGGGACTCGGAGGCGTGATAGACGGGTACCATCGGTTAGGGGAGTGTTCTCAGTCTCACACGAGAAATGAGGCGGCGCGTGCCGTCTGCTTCGCAGAGGCGATTACGATTACACCAGATCGGACGACCACTACCGCCGCCTAAACACTCACCACCATACCAGTCTAATTAACAGCGCCTCCCTTGTGCCGCTCCCTGCTGCCGCTCTTGGACCATTTTTAAAATTGTCTTGCACGATTTTTGAAATTGTCTTAGACGATTTTTAAAAATCTTGGACGATTTTTAAAATCGTCTTTGACCATTTTAAAAATTGTCTTGGACGGTTTTTGAAATTGTCTTGAACCATTTTCAAATTTGTTTTGGACGATGTATCCGGCAGTAATTATTGCAAGCTACGGGCTGTCATAACGTTATAGTAGTATGGGTCGGCGATAGGCCATGCCGACCCATGTGGGCAGAACCCTGGTTTTAGTGGCCCCCAAAGGGATACCCGTTTGTTTCCGGAGGGCGGGGTTGTAAAAAGGTTGGCGGCAGCAGGCGGCAGGGAAGGCGCTGTTAATTAGACTGGTATGGTGGTGAGTGTTTAGGCGGCGGTAGTGGTCTTCCGATCTGGTGTAATCGTAATCGCCGTCTGCGAGGACAATGTCTACGAGAAGCAGACGGCACGCGCCGCCTCATTTCTCGTGTCAGACTGAGAACACTCCTCTCACCACCCATGGTAGCTGTCTATCACGCCTCCCTACCGCAGTCAAAAGACACTCCTCATTCACAGCTCAGAATGCTGTACACTACTCTTCTCCTTAGCGTTTACCCTGAACTGCTGCCGAAACGAACAAATCGACGTCGCCGGTGATAAAAACCAAAATGCTGAAAAAATTCGTCAAAAAAGTTTTAAAAATGGTCCAAGACAATTTTAAAAATCGTTTTCAGACATATTTAAAAAATATTCAAGGCAATTTTAAATATCGTCCAAGACCGTTTCGAAAATCGCCAAGACAATTTTTTCAAGGCAATTTTAAGCATCGTCCAAGGCAAGATTTTAAAATTGTTTAGGACCATTTTAAAATTGTCTTTGACGATTTTTAAAATTGCCCCGGACATTTTTAAAATTGCGTATTTTATCTATCCTTCCATACCTTCTTCCCACATTAAAAATATTCTCGGCAGAACCCTGTAAAACTCCTGCTCTAAAAACCCACAACATACGATCTTGCGTTTGTAACAGTAAAATAAATGCAAAGGCGTGATCAAACTGTATGATGGAGGAAGAGAAGAATACTTGATCATCGATGATAATATTCATCATCATCACCATCAAGTACCCTTCTCTTTTTTCCTTCACGTTGCACTCTGCTTTGTATTTTACTGTTACACCTGCAATTTTATGCAAGACAAACCGAGACATTTTTCCAAACAAAAACTTGTTTCGACCTCTTTCTAGTGCAAACCCGCTCGTTCATATACTAGAGAATGATTGCCCGGTGTTCACCGTGTTGCCATCATGCAGAGCCTCCCACCGCTTATTGTACGTGAGTGCATTACATAGTGTGACGTCATAAATTTTTATGTGGCATATTTACGTAGTCATCACTGTCCTTAGCCCTACAGCTCAGTCCTACCTACATACCGACATAATTGCAATGTTTCTCTAATTAGGGGCTTTTCTGACGTACTGCATTTCATAATTTGCTCCGTATTTGAAGACATGCATGTGTACGGGAGTGTACGGGTCATATTTCCTGTTACCCGTACACGCGTACAGAGTGGATACTTTTGATTGTGACGTCAGGGCGTGACAATCAAAAGTGTTGTTTCGGTTCCTCAGCGCATTTATAACACGGAAAATAGCACAGATCAACTGGAAACAAGGGTTTCTAGGCATTTTTTCCGTTTATGAAAGAAAAAACGCTTTATTCGCGCCGTAAATCGCCTTTTTCGAGTTACCGTTTTGGGCCCTACGTCACGCATGCGCTGTACAAAAAACGGGTTTTTATGTGACGTCACAATACGGAGCGTGACGAACAGACATACAGACATACATACACTTCCGGCCCTAAGACTAGAGAATGATGGCCCGGTGTTCACCGTGTTGCCATCATGCAGAGCCTCCCACCGCTTACCGTACGCGAGTGCATAACATAGTGTGACGTCAAAAAATATTACATCACACTATGTTATGACAACATAAGTTATGTTGTCACATATTCACGTGGTCATTACAGCCGTTAGCTACTACAGCTCAGTCCTACCTACATACTGTAAATACTTGCATGATTGCAATGTTCTCCTAATTAGGCGCTTTCCTGACGTACTGTATTTGACTAGAGAATGATGGCCCGGTGTTCACCGTGTTGCCATCATGCAGAGCCTCCCACCGCTTACCGTACGAGAGTGCATACCATAGTGTGACGTCATAATTTTTTATGTTGTCACATATTCACGTGGTCCTTACAGCCGTTAGCTACTACAGCTCACTCCTACGTACATACTGTAAATACTTGCATGATTGCAATGTTTTCCTAATTAGGCGCTTTTCTGACGTAGTGTATTTGATAATGTGCTCTGTATTCTGTATTTGAGGGGGACCTATGCATGTGTACGGGTCATATTTCCTGTTACCCGTACACGCGCGCACATACGGCATGAGTGGATACTTTTGATTGTGACGTCAGAGCGTGACAATCAAAACTGTCGTTTCGGTTTCTCAGGGCATTTATAACACGGAAAATAGCACAGATCAATTGGAAATAAGGGTTTCTAAGCATTTTTTCCGTTTATGAAAGAAAAAACGCTTTATTCGCGTCGTAAATCGCCTTTTTTGGGGCACCGTTTTGAGCCCTTTGTCGCGCATGCGCTGTACGAAAAAACGGGCTTTTAAGTTACGTCACAATACCGAGCGTGACGAACAGACATACATACAGACAGACAGACAGACAGACAGACAGACACTTCCGGCCCTAAGATCACGTTTGAGAGAGCCTCCCTCCGCCGTTATACGGGCTCCACCCGTACAACTCTGGTGGTCGGCTCCATAATGTGCTCTGTGTGTATTGAGGAGGACCTATGCATGTGTACGGGTCATATTTCCTGTTACCCGTACGTACATACCCACCCACATACTGTACATGAGTGGATACTTTTGATTGTGACGTCAGAGCGTGACAATCAAAACTGTCGTTTCGGTTTCTCAGCGCATTTATAACACGGAAAATAGCACAGATCAATTGGAAACATGGTTTTCTAAGCATTTTTTCCGTTTATGAAAGAAAAAACCCCTTTTTCGCGCCGTAAATCGCCTTTTTTGGGGCACCGTTTTGGGCCCTATGTCGCGCATGCGCTGTACGAAAAAACGGGTTTTTAAGTTACGTCACAATACCGAGCGTGACGAACAGACATACATACATACAGACAGACAGACAGACAGACAGACAGACAGACAGACACTTCCGGCCCTAACAGGAGGGACAAACCACTGCGCATGTGTAGGTTGCTAGGGGGATTTATAGGCTTTCGGCGTGTTTTTCTAAGACTATGCTGGATTCCTCTCCGTTACGCCAGCGGGGTAAGGTCTTTTCAGGCCCAATGCGCACTCTGCGATAGAGCGATCCATCGAAATACGGACACACACTGCGCGGGACAGAGAATGAAGTAGCGAATCATTGTTAGATCCAGTAGCAAATTCGTCCAGCTGAGGCGCGAAATGCGAAACTAGGCCCTATAAACGAATCTAGCGCGTTTGACACGTACACAGAACCGTGCACTGTCGATTTCATTAGCAACGTTGCGATTTGGGGCGATTTCGAACGTTGTTCCCTAGTTTCTCGAAACCGGTCGGTCTAAAATTTTTTGCGGTCGGGGTCAAATCTTTAGAGAATTTATCAATCTTTTGTTTGACAGACGTCTTTCCCTTAGGCAGTCCTTCCTGTTCTTAGGCCGAAACGTTATTCATTAATGTATCCAATTTAGCATATAATTGTGTACAATGTTTGCACATGCGCAGTGGTTTGTCCCTCCTGCTTCCGGCCCTACGATCACGTTTGAGAGAGCCTCCCTCCGCCGTTATACGGGCTCCACCCGTACAACTCTGGTGGTCGGCTCCATCACGTTTGAGAGTAGCCTCGGAGACCCAGACTCTCTCCTAGCGAGCGCGCGCAACCCTTATACGGGTTTCGCCGCTCGCGGAGAGAGTCTGGGGGTGCTAGAGCCTAATGGCGGTACGTTTGTCTGCGTAATTGGCCAATGAACACACGAGCAATGGATTTGGTTGCCCTATCACAGACGCCAATTAGTGACGTAGTAATAAGAGGAAGACGTCACTAGTAGTCTCACAGCGCCTACACGCTGTACTCGAAGGCCGCGAGCCGTTTTGTCTAGAATGAGCCTTTCTTTCGACAAAGCGCTACGAAAAGATTCGGCGTAACCATGTTCGCGAAGCAGAAATCGTGCATCGGAGAAGCTCTTGGCGAAGCGCCTAGTACGGGGCGTCGCAACAATTACACTTAATTGCATCAAACGTACCGACTCATGTACAGAAGCCCCCCCAGACTCTCCCGAGCACATGCCCCGGATGTGCTAGGGAGAGTCTGGGATCCCGAGGCTAGTTTGAGAGAGCCTCCCTCCGCCGTTATACGGGCTCGCAAACTGCGTTTGCCACCCCGTACAACTGCGGAGGTCGGCTCATTAGTCGGAGTTGTAGGGCCATTCTACAGTGGCAGTGCTATATAACTAGAGAATGATGGCCCGGTGTTCACCGTGTTGCCATCATGCAGAGCCTCCCACCGCTTACCGTACGCGAGTGCACAAGATAATGATGGCCTGGATAGCCATCATGAGGAGCCTCCCACCGCTGTTACCGTTTTAAATAAATAAATAAACACGTGCTTACACTTTTCATTATTACGTCACACATAGATATCTATTTTCAGACAGCGCGAAACAATGTCGGCAGCTGAAAAAGGAACGGACGGCGCCGGCCGTGGCCGCGGTAGCGGCAAAGACGACAACGTCGACCGCGGTCGCGGCCCTGGCCGTGGCCAAGGTCGACGTGGTCGCAATCGCCGCGGAAGCGGTTGCGGTCGGCGTCGTCGCCCCGAGAAGTAAGACTTCGCGATCACTCGCGCGCGAAAGAATTAATTTAATATTTTATTTCTTCTTTAGTGACTTCGTTATGCGATCCAGCGGCCATGGTGGATCACTCGAAGTAGTCATCGCACCATGGCGGTTCCTCCGCCCGAGCGGCGGAGGTGAAGAAATGCTGGCCGCCGACCTCAACGTCATTCGGGGCGGTGGCCGGCGCAAGCAAATGGAGCCACCGAAGAAGGAAAATAAAGAGGAGGAGGAGGAGGAAAAAAAGAAGGAGGAGGAAGAGAAGAAGGAAGAGGAAAAGAAAGAGGAAGAGAAGAAGGGGGAGGAAGAGAAGAACGAAGAGAAGAAGGAAGAGCAGGAGAAAAAGAATGATGAAGGGGAAAAGATGGAAGTGGAGGAGAAGAAAGAGGACAAGGAGGAAGAGAAGACGGAGGAAGAGGAGATGGACGAAGGGAAACTTTTAGATAGGGAGGACTAATTAGCAATTATATATTTACTGTTTTTGTGTTTTAATTTTATGTCCGTGCATTAATCAATAAATATGTTTTAAACGGCTCACTTGGTTAAGACTGCTTCTTTTCCCATAGATGGTAGCTTGTTATTCTCATGTCCCCAGCATGATGTGTTACATTGATTGATTGATTGATTTTTGACTGATTGATTGATTGATTTTTTGACTGATTGATTGATTGTTTTTTTCGTTTGATTTTTTGATTTATTTATTTACTGTAAAGAATATGTCTCATATTACTACGTATTTTATATATTTTCCTAACCTTGATTTGCAGTTTTAAAAAGCTTTAGTCATTGGCTTTGACTATTCTTTTTGCATTTCATTGGCCGCAAAGATTTGTTGAATTTTTTGAGGTATAAAAAATGTTCCAAAATTATGTGTTATTATAGGAGACATTCCATTGGAATGCCTCTAAGAAGGCATTTCATTGGAATGCCTTCTCTTACCTGCCGACGTAGCTATTGTTCTTTGGCCATCAGCAGGTCAGCTTCATTAGCTGCTAAGGAAGAGCACAACAGCTTTGGCTTGTCGCACGCTTTTGCACTTTTGCGTGGAGAAGCCAAAGCCAACTCACTTTGATCGATGGGTACAATCAGATCAAAGTGGTTTCTATAATGTTGTATCTCTATTCTGTTCACGGGCAGCCTAATTAGCGCCGGAACAGTTAGTTCAAACCTGGGTTTGTATGTATTCCACGACCACTCTTTACCCATCCATGTAAAGACACTAATGTCAATTTGAAAATTCATAAGGCCTGAATGAGAAAAAAAGCCTCCACGCACGTCACGTGACCCACTTGCCTATTTTTCCTTATCAAACTTCCTCGCATCCTCCTGCGCATTTCGCAGCAATTCCTCCGTTTGAACGATGAACTTCTGAACGGTCTCGGGCCCCTGATTCAACTGAGTTCGATTTGAAAAAGTGTTGCAGTTGCGTGAATTTCAGCTTGGGATGCCCAAGCTCCTTCTTGTCGTATTTTGAAATGTAAGCTTCATAGTCCTCATCGCAGCAGAACATTTCGAAGACAGACTTGTATTCTGCCATAAAATTAACAATCTGTAACCGAAGTGCCAAATGGCGATCTTCGGTTCCAAATGCTGCTTTCGACACTGTTCGAAAGTAGCAATTTCCGTCTCCTATTGCGCCCCATTTGAAGCAGAAACGGATTGGGAGACGGTGGAGTAGTGGTCCGGCGTTTCTTTGCAGCCGGTGGCAACGGCACACTTGTGCGGGCACGACTCGCACGTCGTTTTTTAGCAGGGGCTTTTTTAGCCGCTGTCTTAGTCACTTTGACGGTATCATTATGATCAATTATGTCCGTGGCATTGTCATTGTCAACGATCATTTTTTTTGCTGTATGTATGATCGCTATGCTCCTCTTTGTCAATTACTGATTCTGATTCATTTTCCAGATGTTTAAAAAACTCTTTAATATCATCTGGAACAGTATCATCGTTGGTACTTGCGGCCAACGACTGAAATGTTTTTTCTGCGCGCCTAGCTAGACCATCTAGGCGCTTGTCTTCGCTCAATCGCTGTTTATAGCTTTTTGATTTTCTCAAATTAGCAATTCGAGCGTAATCAAAGCTTTGAATTAGGCAACGATTAATATGACGCACTCTGGAAAATCCCACGTAGGTTATTCCAGGTGCAAATTCGCGCTTGCCTATGTCAGTAAACAGCACGATCTAGTTTGAGACCTTGCGATTTGTGCACGGTGACAGCCCATGCCAATTGAATACCCAGATGTCGCCGCTTGCATGAACTCTTTCTATTGCCCGTTGAACTGGGCCATGTGCGCTCGATTGGGCATATGGGAACGCAACGTTCTCCGCCCCATGTTGGACCGTCGTATTTGTCCATTTGAACAACGACAGCTGTTGGAAGTGCTGGCGGTTTGGCACCGGGTTGGTACAAAATTGCCACTACGTATCCCATCGATCCGTTGACCAAGCCCATGTCGGTCCAGAGATTCGATGAGAGCATAACACGCGCGCCTTCGCAAAGACGAGCGCGTGCGTAAAGTCCGCCAGCGTCTTCTTCATTGGCATTTTTGGCCTCGGTGCAGTTGTGATCGGCGTTAATCACAGCCACCGGTTTGTTGGAATTTTTCAAGCAATTGAAGTTGAACTCAGCTACATTCTCTCTGCACGCAAATAGCCGAACTGCATCGCGGAAAGACGTCTTTACGTCTCCCAGCTGATCGTGCCGTGCAAAGTTACGTGACATATACAGATCGTGCCAGTCCTCGTACGCGACGGGCAACCGTCGCGAAGCCTTTGCAGGGCGTCGCGAAACTTTATCTGTAGCTCGTCGTTACCGGACTGGCGAATGATTTTCGTCAGCTGTACGACAACGTCAAACGTCATATACAGCTGACGGCCTTGATTAGTCGCGGATCCTTCGGTTGCGGCGCTCCGGTACAAAGGAGAGTCACCAACCGGTGGCAACTGTCCCATGTCGCCGAAAAAAATTAGAGATATTTCACCGAACGACTCGCAAGCTCCCTGCGGCAGCGCTTGGCAGAGGCGCCGGTGGATGAGTGACAGCTGATGCCGTCCCACCATCGACATTTGTTTCGTCGATGATCAAATATCGTACGTCTTCGAACCTCTCTTGCAGGTCTCTAAGAGAAGGTCCTTGAACGTCGGAAAATGACGTCTTCTGCAAAGGAATGCGTAGAAGCGAGTGGAGCGTTTGTTCACCAATATTAAATGCTGCAACACCAGTAGGTGCTGCCAGTATGCATTCGCTTCCGAGCATTTCCTTTATGCAATTTATTAGTTACGACTTTCCGGTTCCAGCGGAACCGCAAATAATCATTCGAAGCGGCTTGCATTCGAAGCCGCTTTTTGTCAACTCGTTGTGGCTGCGAACAATGTCGTACGCTAATTTCTGATTGCCTTGAAGAAGGCTCGAATCGGCAGCCGCAACGAGCTCCTTAGTAGATGAAGTGCTTTTTTTCGCGCTTCCGTTACAAATTTTGGAGCCTCTGACAACGGTGGAAACTGCGCAAGTTTTTCTGACCAGTTGTAGTGTGCGAGATCTTCCTGATTAAATTCGGAATCTCTTGTGTCGTCCTCGTCAAAATCGGATGAATTGGGAGGACGGCACAATTTCATCCAGTCATCTTGATCTCGGATCTTTTTATGTCCAAGATCTTTATCTTCGTCTTTCTGTGCCTTATTTGGATCTTCCTCTGTCTCTTCAAAAGGCATTTGAATATTGACTATTGATTCAATATCTTCCATCAGTTCAATTCTATTGACCAACTTCTTGCTGGCCGTTCAAATGAACTTTTTGAAAGCTTTTGTGGAAGGCAGAGGAATGTTTTCACCGTCTGTATCGGTAATCTCATTTTCTGCTTCCTCTTCTTGAATAGTCAGATCGTCGAGCTTACGAAAAGGTTTGAATTTCATCAACTGGTAGTAACAGTACTTTTCGTACTGTTCCTTGTTTGACTTATTGCAAAGGATTCGCGGTGCTACACGAACGACTACACAGACTTGTGTCTGCGCACTGTTTTACCCTTTGCGTTTATATAGTAGTCAGAGACGTAGTCCAGTAGACAAACGTTTTCAACTTCTACCGGACGTCTCATGTATACTCTTCTATTACTGTTGGAAGCGTTGCAGTTCGCCCTGGCTTTGCAGCCGGATAAACTTCACGCTTATTCTCTAAAAAGAGCGTTTTGAATTTGCGTGTAGATGTCACCAGCTTTTCGCCCAAAATTAGATGGCAAGTTTCCTGTGCTGAATAGTCGCGCTCGCCAACGGTTTTCATTAGCAATTTGGAAACGGCCTTTCGAGCCGGATCCGCCGTTGACATTGTCTCTGTAATCATCTTAAACGTTTCTTTCAGCGTTGCTGATTGCGGCTCGCTTTTTGTTGCGTATTTTGCGATGTACTTACCGACAGCGTATGGGCTGACGATGACTTGCATGTCGACATTTGCTCTCCAACCTTCCAGCTGGAAGCGATTGTGACTGTTTACGCGAGGATCGTTGCGCTTGTGTGTTATTTCCGCCTCTGTATGTTGTTCCGGCTTTCCGAAAGGAGAAATCTCCAGTGTCGTTTCTTTCCTCAGCGGTTTTGGAAACCCGAAACGACACACGGACTCTCCAATGAAATTGGTTTTAAGGCAAGTTGTTTGCTTGCACTCTGCATGGCGCTCTACAGTGGCGATCAGACGCTTGTAATCAGCGTCATGATCGCTAATGTCTGCCCAGCTCTCATGGCATGGATGATTACTTTTCTTTGTTTGCGGCATTTCTCCTTTGCCTTCTTCGTCGAAAGAAGGATTCATCGTCGACACAAGCCAATCAGCAAAGTCGACAATTTCTTGACCTTCTTCGCTTAGGATCTCTTTCATTCTCTCATCGTTTGGTTTGTCGTCTTTCCCAAGTTGAAGCTCGGGGTAATCCTTTATGCGACGAGTTATCTCTTCGCAATCAGGAGCATCCCGAATCCAACCGACGCCATGCATGTGAGCACTGCCACGATGCTGGTATTCTATGCGAGCCCAATAGTCTGTAAAGCAGTAGACGTTTGCCATAATATTATGCAAATAGTCAGTGGCTTGTTTGGTAAATAGCCAATCGGCTAGCATGGGATTGCTGTTCAGAGTTTCGTTTCGGTCTCTATACTCTGCATGCAATTCTTCTGCCGTTTTATCTGGACTATAATGCGCTGCCAAATTGAAAAACTCGGGCCAATGCAAATCAGCTGCGCTCAAAGTAAAAAAGCAGCTTGGCGAACCGAGCTTTTCCATCATGGCAAAAAGATTTTTCTTCTGCATGTTCCAGTACTGTTTTGTCAGACTTTTGCCAAAGTGGACAACTTTGTTAGGAAAATGAGGAATTTTCTCCTACGTTTTTGTCATCTCTCGGAGTTCCTCAACGGTGAGGGCTGCATCGCTCGGATTTTGTTTGACAAAAACCCGAGCTGTTTCTAACGCCCGCCACCTCATCTTGGTATTCAGAGCAAAATACCTGAAACGCGGATGTCGAGCAAAACGCCCGTCTTTGTACCGCATTATGTGTTTGAGGTATTCGCCCAACGTAACAGACCTTAATCGGGGACTACGGAAGTCTCCTGCTCCCGTTGGAAATAACGCCGGAAAGGCTTGCGTAAAGTAGCCTTCCGTCGTAAACTCACTAATAGGATTACTGCCGTAAGTGGGCCAGCTCATATGGTCCTGCTGGTCGCCATTTTCCTTGCAGCTATCTCCTTTTTCTTCAGGCTGTTGATCGGCCGACTTGTTTCCAAGACTGTCGATAAATTTATCAAGTTTTTGTCTTTCTGTGAGGTTTAATGCTGCGGAAGGCAAGACAGAATGCGAAAAGTTGACTTCATCGTCCTCGTCTTCATTCGTGTCTTTTTGTTGTTTTGCCTCGTCAGCATTGGCACCAACAGGAGAAATGTCTTCAAAGGAGGCACCGTCATTATCCGCTCTAATCACATGGAGATCGTCAAGTTCTCCATCTTCAGCTTCTAATGCCTGGGAATCTATCTCTATGTTCTCGTAATACTTGTTGTTTCTTTTCAAGTTTACGAGTGCCTCGAGAACTCGTTGTCGCCTTACGCGGAAGTCATTCACCTTACCGGAAGTGCGCGTCTGGCGAACAACGACCATTCCCAAATTACTCTTTGTTCTCGGCAGACGGGTCAAAACCGACTGCACATTTTGGGGCAAATTTAGCACATGACCGCGGTATCCAAATTGCCTTCCGGCCGGCAATCTGAAAATGTGCGTCATAGGTGCAATTTGCGCTATGAGCATCTCTTCGACAACTGATAAATCCTTAAGAGGCGGTGGAACACGCCTAGGATTCATGTTGTTGTCGGATGTAAGAAGGCCTACCCAACCGTTTTCTTGGTCATTTGTGCACTGCTTGCACTTTTGTGTGCTGTACCTTATGTCTAAAGTGAACCACGACTCCTCGCACGAAACACACGTATGAAAGGTTAGACCTTCCATTCGCTTGTGAAATGTGTCTAGGCGAGGATAATGTGCAGATGCAAATTCATCTTGCGTCGCCCACTCTCTCCAAAATGGGACCCTTTCCTCGCCCTTTTCCACGAAGAGCAGCTTCCTGCCTCTTTCGTCGGTTTTTTTGTGCACACATGTCGTTTCGAAACTGCTTTTCATCAGCAGTCTCTTCTCGCCTTTTAGCTGAGTTGCGCTGGGCATTAGCTAAAAGGCGCTTTTTTGCATTCTTCTGGCGTTTCATTATCTCTTCGGAGAGACTTGCCCATAGCGTCACGTGACAGACGCTCTTTGCGTTCTTCTGGCGTTTCATTATCTCTTTGAACTGAAATTCGAGCAGCTTTACGCGACAGAGGCTCTCGGTGTTCTGGAGTTTTGCACTTCTAGCTGCCTTTTGGCTTTCGACGTCGTCCTTCCTTCTGCGAGCCAACTTCTCCTCGGCATTTTCGGAGGACCTTTTTCGGCGCTTTCTAAAAAGAGAATCGCGTTTTACTTTCTCTTTTTGTGCGTCAGACTGATTGAGACGAATTCGCCTTTGTCTTGAAGAGGGGTATTCCCTTGAGGTGCCTTCGTCTTTGCGCCACTTTTCATTCGTAAGCGGCAGCAAAGCCGGCCGCTTTGAAAAGACGCACTCATCAATTGACGAATAAGCTGAAAAGATACGGCGTCGTCGAGACGTCGTCGTCAAGAGACGGCGACGTCAAGCGACGGCGTCGTCAAAATACGGCGTCGTCAAGAGACGGCGCCGTCAGGAGACGGCGTCGTCAAGATACGGCGTCGTCAAGAGACGGCTTCGTCAAGCGACGGCGTCGTCAAGATAAGGCGTCGTCAGGAGACGGCGTCGTCGAGACGACGGCGTCGAGATATAGCGTCGTTAAGATACGGCGTCGTCGAGACGGCGTCATCAAGAGACGGCGAGGTCAAGCGACGGCGTTGTCAAGAGACGGCGTCGTCAAGATAAGGCGTCGTCAGGAGACGGCGTCGTCGAGACGACGGCGTCGAGATATAGCGTCGTTAAGATACGGCGTCGTCGAGACGGCGTCATCAAGAGACGGCGAGGTCAAGCGACGGCGTTGTCAAGAGACGGCGTCGTCAAGAGACGGCGTCGTCAAGAGACGGCGTCGTCGAGACGGCGTCATTATCTTTTGCTAGTGTCTTTAGCATAACATAACAACGACGACGTCGCCGCCGCCGCCGACGACGCAGCCGACGATAACAACGACGACGACAATGTTGCCGCCGCCGCCGCCGCCGCCGACGAAAACGACGAAGACGACGCTATCGCCAACGCCGGCAACGACGACGACGACTCTACCGACGCGCCACCGACTAGGGCGCCGCCGCCAACGCCGCAGCAGACGACGACGACGACGGCAACGACGACGCCACCGCCGCACACGCCGCCGACGACGACGACGCCGACGACGACGTCGAAGACTACGACGCCGACGCCGCCGCCGACGACGGCGTCCAAAGCCGCCGCCGCAAACTACGACGACGACGACGGCAACGACGCCGCCGACGACGAGGACGAGGACGAGGACGAGGACGACGCCGACGCCGACGCTGCCGCAGACGACGACAACAAAGACGCCGCCGCCGCCGACAACAACAACAAAGACGCCGCCACCGCCGCCGCCGCCGCAGCCGCCGACGACGCCGCCGCCACCGACGACGCCGCCGCCACCGACGACGCCGCCGCCACCGACGACGCCGCCGCCGCAACGACAAGTACGACGCCGCCCCCGCCGCCGCCCCCGCCGATAACGCCGACACAGCCACAGACGACGACGACGCCGACGAAGACGACGCCGCCACCGCCGCTCCCGCAACCGACGACGACGACGAAGACGCCGCCGCCACTGCCGCCACCGCCGCCGACGACGACAACGACACCGCCGCCGCACACGTCGCCGACGACGACGACGCCGACGCCGCCGCCGACGACGGCGTCCGAAACCGCCGCCGCAAACAACGACGACGCCGACGACGATGCCGCCCGCCGCCGCCGACGACGAGGACGAGGACGAGGACGAGGACGCCGCCGACGCCGCCGCAGACAACGACAACAAAGACGCCGCCGCCGACGACAACATCAACAAAGACGACGCCACCGCCGCGCTGCCGACGACGACAACCACGCTGCCGCCGCCGCCACCGACAACGTCGCCGCCGCCTCCTCCGCCGCTAAAGACGCCGCCGCCGCCGCCGATGACGCCGACGCCGCTGACAACGACGACGACGCCGACGCCGACGACGACAACGCCGACGACGCCGCCAACGACGGCGAAGACAACGCCGACGACGCCGCCAACGACGGCGACGACAACGCCGACGACGCCGCCAACGACGACGACGACGCCGCCGCCCACGCCGCCGACGACGACAACGCCGCAGCCGCCGACGACTACGACGCCACCGACGCCACCGACGCCGATAAAGCCGACGCTGACGCCTCCGACGCCGACGCCGCCGCTGCCGCCAACGCCAACAACGACGACGACAACGCCGCCGCCGCGCCGCCGACGACAACAACGACGACGACGACGACGACGACGACAACGACGACGACGCCGACGACGACGACGAGGAGTACGTGGACGCCGCCGCCGACAACTATGACGCCGCCGACAACGATGACGCCGCCGCCGCCGCCGCCGCGCCGAGGACGAGGACGCCGACAACGACTACGACGCCGACCACTACGACGAAGACCACGACGCCGCCGCCGCCGCCGAAGACGACGACGCCGCCGCTGCGCCGCCGACGACGACGACGCCGCCGCTGCGCCGCCGACGACGACGACTCCGCCGCCGCCGCCAACGACGTCGCCGCAGCCGCCGACGGCGACGGCGTGTTCGACAACGAGGACGACGACGAATTTCGACTACGACGCCACCGACGCCGATGACGCCGACGCCGACGCCGACGCCGATGACGCCGACGCCGCCGCTGACGACAAAGCCGACGACGACAACGACAACGACGACGCCGACGACGCCGCCGACGTCGCCAACGACGACGACCACTCTACCGCCGCGCCGCCGACAACGGCGGCGCCGCCGACGACGCCGACGACGACGATGACGACGCCGCCGCCGTCGATGACGCTGACGACGTCGACAACGCCGCGCGGCCGACGACGACGACGACGACGACGCCGCCGCCGCCGCCGATGACGACGACGACGCCGCAGCCGCAGCCGCCTCCGACGACACCGCCGCCGCCGCCACGCCGTCGACGACAACGCCGACGACGACAACGGCGCTAAAGAGAAATATGGACGTTTTGGCGGAAAGCGTCAAGAGAGCGTAGGCAGCGTTTTGACAGTTTTTGATAAGCGTCAGGGTGCCGCACGACAAACAGCGACCTGCTCAAGCGTCGTCGTCGACGCGGCTGACGCGGCCAGACGTGCAGGCTGGGCAAACGTGATACTTCGCGTAGTCGGAGATTCCAGTGACCTTGACCTTTTCGATGGTTATCGGCGTCTCCGAAAGAGTGATCGTTCGAGGCGACATGTCTGTGATGTCGGAGCACGACACGACGGCGGCATTTCGTTGCGGCGTGTAGGTCACGTCTCCGAACGATTTGATGCCCATTGACTGAAATGTGTAACTGCGGTCGAGTTGGTCGGCGTCAGTGAAATCGTTCCACAACGTAAGAATGCAGCATCCACTTTGGTCGCCGACGACGACTCTTTTGATCTTCGAACCTGCGCGAGAGCCGGAGGACAACGTCGTTGGCGTAGAAAGTTCGACCACTTTGGCGTCGACGGTGATGAGTTGGTTCGGAGCTTGTTTGTCGACGTCAGAAATCGAGATTTTTTCGGCACGCTCGCATTGGCGTGAAGATGGTTCGGCAGGTCGAGTTTTTTTTCGGCGATCGCATAAAAGACGTGTTGTCTTGCACGTGAGCTTCCATTGCCTTCGTCACTCTATTTTTCTTCATGGGGACGTTGCCAAATTCCAGGGCTTCGCCGCTTTCGGCAAGGCTCGCGATGGCGGCGTGTTTTTGCGGGTTGAAACAAACGAAACGTATTCTTGCCGTTCCGTCGAACACGTAGCTGTCAAAGTACGACGAAACTCGCGATTGGCCGGCGTTCGCCGGCTGCTTGACATCCGATAGCGTGTCGACGACGGCGTGAAAGTTGGTTCGGTAGTCTGCACGGATGAAAACAAAATTAATTAGCGCCATAAAGAAGACAAAACGCCCTCTAAAGCGGCAATTAAATCGACTTACTGAGCGGCGAGTAGGCCACGTCTGAAAGACGCTCGTAGTCTGTCGCAATCTGCGACTTTGCTGGCGAACGATACGGAGACGTCATCGCGATCTGCACAAGGCATCGACGTGAGTCAAACAGGCTATAGGCGAGCGCGAGCGCGGCGAAGCTTACCAAGCGTCATCGGTGTAACGCAGCAGCGAGACAATTGGCAGCGAGATTTCTGTGCGAGGAGTGTCGATCAAGCACAAAAAATATTCTACTCATGCGTAGTTGTCGGTATGCGGAGAAAATGCTACGCGCGCATGCGCACGTAACAGCGGGAGCTCTTTTAGATGCGCAAATGGCGCCAATTATCTAGTTCGCTTCGAACAGAACGCACATGATCTCGCAGATCGCATAGAATCGTCGGCGGTTCGAAGACGCCCAGAATACGCACGCAGGCCACAGCAAAATAGGGTAGAGTGGATCCCCGAAAGGAGCCTCGACGCCGTTCGAAAGTGGAAGGAGACTCGAAAAGGCGGCCTTTCTCGCGACAGAGCCGTCCGAGCGGGTTTCGAAATCGATCGACGACGAAGACGGCGCGCGATTGTCGAAAACGGAGCGTCGCGGGCGTTTTTTGCGCGAACGGAAGAGCGAAAACGTTTCGAATCGTCGAACGATTGCCGTCGGAAGTTCGATCGAAGCGCGGTGGCGTCCGATTCACTCGAAAATCGACGATTTCCGAAAGGGCCCCGACGAAATCGGAGCGCGGTACATCGTCACGAATCGTTCGAAGAGGCACGGCAATTTCGCGACGCGAAGCGATCCGTTGGAGGAGTTGGCGGCCGAAGCGGGCGCGGCCATCGCGTCGAAGATGGCCGCTTCGCTATTAGTGCAGCTGACTAGCTAACTATCCGGCTTCGCTCGGGTTTTGTCGTTCAAGTTTTTCGTTCTGGTGCGGTTATTTGCACGGGTAAATTAGCACGAATATGCAATCTATTTTTAGCGGGAAAGATCCCAGCGGATGTGGCGCTATCATTCGCGGGGGCTCGACTCATAGCTCTCCGGAAAAATCAATTTGATGTTCGTCCGATTGCAGTTGGGAGTGTCTTCCGTCGGCTCGTCGCTAAAGTTGCTTGCAACGTCTTGAAGGCGGATATGTCTGCCTTTTTTGCGCCGTTCCAGTTTGGTGTTGCCACACCAGGCGGAACGGAACACCTTACCCGTCTGCTACAACTCACTCTTGCTCAGCAACCTGATTGGATTATTCTTAAGACTGACGAAAAAATGCGTTTAACTCAATCTCCCGTCAGGCTTTTTTGAAAGGTGTTTTGCTGAACATTTTCCGTCACTCTACCACTTCGTCGAAAGCTGCCATTTGAATCCACCTTCTCTCTGTATTTTAACTCGTGATGGTGTGGACTGTATTCAATTCTCAGAAGGTGTCCAACAAGGCGATCCACTGGGACCTTTCCTTTTTTTCCTCGCCCTTCATCCCTGTTTGAAGATGGCAGCGGAAAAATGTGAACAAAGATTCGTCGTCAGTTATCTAGATGATGCGATGGTGACTGGCCCTAAAACGGATGCTTTAGCGGCATATGATTGCTTACAGCAACAAATGAAAGCCATCGGACTTCACATTCGCCCGGACAAATGTGAGGCTCTCAGCATGATTCCCGTTCCGGATTGGTCACTTCCTATTCCGTTCACTACGGACGGAATGCAAGTACTGGGTTGTCCCGTCGGCTTGGACTTGTTTGTGCAGCGACAATGTGTCAAGTTTACTCAAAATCGGCTCCCTTTCTTGAAAAAGCTTTGATGCATGCGCAATTTACAATCAGCCATGCTTTTGCTACGTTATTGTGGCGTCCCGACTATTACACATCTTTTACGGTCGGCAGCGCCTCATAACGTGGCAGAAACAGCAGCACAACACGACTGCGACATTTTGGATACATTTTAGTCAATTATTGGCATCAGCGCAACAGTTCAGCAGAAAAGCCAAATTAGCCTTCCCATCTCACTAGGAGGGTTTGGCTTATTATCAGCTGCATCGGCTTCCCCTTGTACCTTTTTGGGATCTTGGGCGTCGACGTTAGCATTTCTGCCGGAACGCTTGCTAAAATTCCCTTCTGCTCCTCTGGACATTAACGTCACCCCACCAGATCCCGTCCATCACTGTCTGGAGTCGCTGAAGAAGTCTTGCACTACAATTTCTGAGGTTCTTCCTTCGATTGAGGCACTGCCTGAGAAGGCCTTAAAATTGCAATCTCGTCTAACAAGATGCTTAGCTGATCGTGAATTTGACAACCTTATCACGGTCAGCGATCAACGATCTAAAGCTCGCCTCCGGAGTGCTGCATGCTCCGAAGCTGGCGCGTGGCTGGATGCTCTCCCCTCTTCGAGGGAGTTGTCGTTTACATCAGCGGAGTTCCAAACGGCGACTCTCCTTCCGGCAAATTCGGCGCTGCAACTGCGGGGCTGAAGTTGATGACTTGGGTTACCATGTCATCACTTGCGCTGTAGGCTCCGGTGAAACACGTCGCCACAACGCCATCCAATTTGGCTGGCTTTCATGCTTCAATCGGTTAATTATGTATGCGACTTGGAGAGAGAACACCAATTTGACAACAGCAATAAGCGATTGGACATTGGTGGCTTCAATTTTAATGACGGCAAGAAGCTACTCCTTGACGTGAGTATCGCGCACCCTCAAGCGTCGACCGTCTTGCCGCAGAGCGCGAAGAATGCCGGCCACGCAGCATCCGAGCGAGACAACTTTAAGATCATAAAGTTTTGAGAAGAGGCAAGCAAGTTGGGCTACCTCTTTGAGCCGCTCGTGATGGAAGTCTTCGGTCGCTGGAGTCCGATTGCGCTACGCATCCTCCGGCAAGTAGCAGAACGCCCATCGATTGACTTTTTTAACGATAAAAATAGCTTTCTCGCGTACTGGCGACGTCATATGGCGGTTTGTCTCCAGCGCGAGAATGCTCGTATTATTCTTCGTAAAGTTAAGTGTATTGTTCCCCATTCCCCTGTTTCTGTATCTGTTAGCTCTGTTGACACCTCAGTCAGGTGCTTCAACAGGGACTGATCTGTTTGTCTGTTTGTGTATTTCTTTTTGTTTCCCTTTTCCCTTGTGTTTAGTGTTTCTTGGATATTAAAACGGGGAGGTCCGTACGCATCGTGGCCCAAAAAAATTGGCCTCTTTCGAGGCGTAGGTTATGGTTGGAAAGGTAAGGGTCTTTCTGCTTCTGGCAACGGGATGGGGATAGGATATGGTGGTGGTCCGTTGGGGTGCTAAAGAACTTCGCGGTAAACTACGTTTGCTGTTTTGGGGGTTTCGGTGAGAACGAAAATGTTTCTAGGAGAACTTACACGCAAGCAGGCGACGTAGAACTGTCCGTGCGCAAAACATTTGGTCTGGAGGCTGAGACCTACCGTCTTTAACGTTTGTCCTTGCGATTTGTTAATTGTCATCGCAAACGACAGCTTTACGGGAAACTGCAGTCTCTTGAAGGGAATGGTGCAATCGGAGGGAATTAGGGGAATGCGCGGAATAAAAACGCTTTCACCTGCGTATTGCCCTGTGCAAATTATGTCCTCTATAACATTGGGGCACAGTCGTACGAAGGTCAACTTTGTTCCGTTGCAGAGTTTCGGAGCGTCGATGTTGCGCAAGAGCATAATTGGCGCGCCTACGTTTAGAGCCAAAGTGTATGAAGGTAGTCCGGGGGGATAAAGGGAATTTAAAATTTCGTTTGGATAGTTTACGGCGTCGTCTGGTTCAAGAGTCTTATCGACGGAAAGATAAATTTTTTCGTTTTGAGGTATAAGCTGAAGCATGACGTCGTTTATTTGGTTGACATTGTCATTTCGTGGCGTAAGAGCCCGACTCGCAGTCTCCGTACAGATGCACTCTCATGTTGGTCGTCAAACGCAAAGTTCGGACTTTGGGCCAAATGGAGAGGGAGTATTTCAAGCATGCGGCGATCTCGTCGGCCTTGGTGCCCTTTGGTATCACTGGTAGCGTTTTTCGGAAATCTCCTGCGCGAATCAGAGGCAGACCTCCCATGAGTGCGTCGTTGTTTCGAATGTCTCGCAGGGATCTGTTTAGCTAATGCCTCGAGAGCCTTTTTGTTTGCCATGGTGCATTCGTCCCACACTACGACTTTGGCGAAGGAGAGAAACGCTCGTGCAGTGTTTTTCTGAATGGTGCAAGTTGGACGCTCGTAACGACTGATGTCGAGAGGTAGCTTAAAAACGGAGTGGGCCGTCTTGCCGCCGGTAAGGAGAGTTGCCGCGATGCCCGAAGAAGCTACTGCAAGAGCAATGTCGCCTTGCGATCGTATTTTATCGAGGAAAAGATTGAGCAAATACGTTTTACTTGTTCCTCCTGGGGCATCGAGAAAAATGACAGAATCGTCGGGACCTGCAGCGACGTAAGCAAGTAGTTGTTCGTAAATGTGTCTTTGGTCTTGCGTGAGAGACCGTTCGTTCGTTGTCAGTCGTTCGTGAATTTCGGCAGTGTTATAAGAGTATTCAGCGGCAATTTCCCTGGGAAGGCTGTCGTCGTTTTCTTCGGAAGAGCGATCGGGACTGGGCAAGTGATAGTCGCTGAGTGGTTTTCCTCCGGGAAACGAAAGCGACTTGTTTTCGATGGAGAGTAGTGCTCGATTAAAAATTGCGTCACTGTACGGCAGTGTGTCGTCGTTTGCACGTCTGCGGAGGGTTCGAAGGAAATTTTGCGCCATCGATTCTTTGTGTTGTTCCCAAAGGCAAAGGGGATCGGAGATTTCGCACATGTGGAGCATGATGGCAAACATGTCGCGAATTTTGTATGGACGATCGGTTATCGTGGCTTCTGTGAGTTCGAGGTGCCAATGCCAATCGTCGGCGAGAAGCCCGCGTTCTCTGCACGCTTCGGAATATGTATCGAATACGGTATCGTCGACAGTTCGTAGATCTGCAAAAGACGTTGGTCCTCGAACGTGGAGCAGGAGAAGTCGCAAAAGAGAGCATTCGGTGTTTCTTGGATGGACAGTGTAAATGCGCCCTAAAGTTGTCGATTCGCTAATGCCTGGATGATCGGGCAAATCGCGACCTTGCTTCCGTCGTTGCCCCTTTTTCTTGACCCATCGGTAGTATCGCGGAACGTCGATGTAAAGATGAGTTTTAGCAAAATCATCCTTAGCGCACAGCTCAAAGAAACCGGTTAGGGTTGTCGCGGGCGGTTCTTGTGCAAGATCCTCTGCGTTTTGAGCGTTGAAGAGCGTTCTCTGCTCAATAGCTGGAAAGTGGTCGTGAATCGGAAATTTTAAGATGCGCCATACGCCTTCATTCGTGCTTATGTACCTCGCTATTTGATATCGCGTGATTTCGTCGTTTCTGTACCGATTTGCCAAGCCGACGATGGCTTTGTCTTTACCTTTGTTTAGGTACGCCATTAGGTATTTCAGAGCGCAAATGGATCGACAGTATTCAACGTTCACGTGCGCGTCAAAAGTGTGAGACAGAAATGGACTGTGCGGAACGACCCACCTGTTATCGATGTGAAATCTGCCTATGGTGGTTTCTTGTCCACCGTCATCCGGAGATCTTCGTCGATAGAGAAGATAACCGTTCAGAGAAGTACCGTTTCGCGTAAAAACTGTCTAGGGTAATGTTCTGTGCACTGCCCGTCTTTTATGCACGGAGATCTGGGATTAAGTTGCCCGCACGGCCCGTGGATCATGTGTTTTGTGACTGTGGCGAAGAGTGCCGGTTCTTCGTTGGGATCGGGGAGTTCGGCGCTTATAAGGCTGTCAATTTGATCTGGACGAATTTTCTCAGCCATCCACGCGAGCATGTGAACGTGACGTAGACCTCGTTTTTGCCACTCGATGGTGTAAACGTGACAGCGCTTGAGGCCGTAAATATTGTGAGTGTCGACCAGATGCATGAATATTTGAACTTTCAACCGGAAAACTCTGGCAATTAGATCGTGCCGGTCTTTTGGCTTTTGTCCGGGAAATAGTTCGCTTGTTATCTCCTGCCAGTTGGGGTTGCAAGTCATCGTAACAAACAAATCGGGAGCGCCATTGTGTTTGACGTACGTCATCGCGTCCTGGCATTTTTCGTGCATGTATCGGGGGCCGCCGGTGAATGATGACGGTAGCACTACCAACTGACCGACGTTTCGTGCGTCGCCGTCGGTTTCGACTGCATCTCTTAGACAGCTGTATGAGGTCGCGTGCAGGTTTTCCTGATTGTTGCGTATGTGGTTGAGTCTGTCGGTTTAAATTTTAGCGAAGACGTCTACAATAAACTGGTGAGACAATTCGCCTGCGCGAAAGAGCACGTTAAAGTCGTCGTCCCGGTTCATGATTCGAAATGCGTAAAACTGCAACATCGTCATTTTTTTCTTCGTCGGCTCGTTCGTGCGTGAATCTTTCTGCTTGCATAGTAGATGGTAGCCGTCTTCGCCTCTCGGAAATAGGAGGGGACATTGCCAAGAATGGTAAGATCTGTGCAGTTCGCTGATGCGCTTGATTCGGCTGTCGCGACTCGAAAGGACTACGTCGCGATATCCTTCTTGACCTTCGGGAATAAGGGCGGCAACTTCGTTTCCCGACGGCGCATTGAATGTTCGCTCGTGTTCGCGTAGGGGAACTCGTCGGCATGTATCACGACGCGATAATCCGGCATGGCAGGCGTTGTCTGCTCGAGAGCCGTTCGAAAGACGCGTATGTGATCATTGTTTTCATGAAGCATGTCTTGAAGACTTAGAGTTATATGCCTGTTTAATTGCATTTCTCGATCGGCATGCCAAGATAGCCTCGCATCTGCCTGTTGCCCGCGATCTTCAATGAAGTATATCTGAAGAAATTGCGGCGCGGAGCCTTCTCCTGGAGTAAGAGGACCAATGTTGTGATAAATTTGGCCTTGAACTTTGTATGTAGGCATGAATCCGGGCTCGACTAAAGTGTTGGCAGAAAACGACGTCATAACGAAGCAAGAGTTGTATGTGCGTATTTTAGATCTAAATTCTCTGCCGAACTGGGAGTCTTCTGTAAGAAGTGTTCGTAGTGGCTCGGGAGGGAAGCCAAGCAACGGCACGCCGACTTTTCCGTTAGCGCAGCACATGGATGGCGGTTCTAATGGCCATTTTTTAGCTCTACAATGCACGCACTCGACAGACATCGAACCGATGGCCGCCCCTGCAAAGTTACCTTCAGGGTTGTATTGGAAAGCGGGAAAATTTGGTAGCTGTGTCGAGGGTATCAGTTCGATTGCGGCGTGGTTAACGTCGTCGTCGTTTGTTACTTGGCCACCTTCGTCAGGTGTGGGTACAGGTCGATTGAGCGGAGGATCAGAATTACTTTGGTCGGGTGTGAACTGTCTCGGCGCTTGTTCTGTTTGCGGTAGCGCGCTTGTATTTGCCGATGTCGAAGAGCGAAGCTTAATGAAAGGAGAAGGAAAAGACGCCACGTTCGCTGCGTTTGGCGTCGCACCACTGGAAGTTGAAGTAAAGCTCAGCAAAGAAGGAGGCTGCAAAGACATAGTAGAATTGACCGTTTCTAAAGAGGACGCATGGTGTTGAGGTTGTGCAGAAAAAATGGAATGAGACGACTGAGAAGAATCAACAGAGCTCGCAAGAAAAGGAAAAGAAGGATTGATCGGTGTTGGATAGGTCGGGACGGTGGCACGATGAATAGGAGTGTTCGACGTCGACGGAGAAAGAAGCTTCAGACGTGTCTTCGAGCTCAACAGAGAGCTCGCGAGAAAGGGGAAAGGAGGATTGATCGGTGTTGGATACGTCGGAACGGTGGCACGATGAATAAGAGTGTTCGAAGTCGATGGAGAAAGAAGCTTCAGAGGTGTCTTCGAGCTCAGCAGAGGCAAGCTTTGCGGCGCTTCGCTTTCTCTTAGCATTTCGAGACCTCTTGTCTTCATTCAGGAGAAAGCGTCGTTTTCGAGGCATTCAGATTGGTGGGGGAGTAAGAGAGGTTTAAGTGTTTCTATTTCTACGCTTTTTTGGTTGTTCTTGCTGCTCAAGATTTTAAATAAGCAGCCCGCCTGAACGGTGCGGGCGGAGTCGCCAAGTCGCGGCGAATCGGGAGATAAAAGAAAATGGCGTCATCGTTTCGTGTGCACGCAGTTGTGCTCACGTGACTGGCGATAGATGGCGATTTTCCCTTTCCGCCTCGAGTACTAAGGCGAAGAGTCGGCGATATGACTGTTCGTTCAGAGCCGAACAGTTTCGCTTTTCGAAAAAGCGGCGGCGAGAGGATGGGCGATAGGATTCGCGAAGAGGACGACGATTAGTCCGAAAGCGGCTCCTCAGACGACCGAAAGCGGCGAGTAAACGTCTTAATGGAGCCAAGAAATTCGGCGGAACAGCGTCGAATAAAGGGGAAAGCTATAAGAAGACTGCGAAGAGGAAAATGACAAAGCGAGGACAATCGCGAAAAAGGTTACTTGCGCGACGGCGAATGCGGAGCGGTTCGTAGCGAGAGGAGGCGTTAGCGACGGGGGAAAAGCCGAAAAACGCGAGAGAGCCGATAACAAACGGCGAGACAATGGGATGTAACCCGTCGGCGCGAGGAACAAATGATGTGTCCCGTATGTAAGACGCATGGCACGAGGAGCGGTGCACGATTGCGCAGAAGAGCGCGATGTATTACCATAGCGTCTCCAGAAAAAGCATCATTAATTACCCAAGCTACCTGCAGTCTTCATAACTATCTTATAATATCCAATTGACAATTATTACATCAAGATCGTCTATATTGTCCGCCCAATTCACAAAGATAAAAGAAAAAACTTTGTTGCGGGCCATTGGAGATCAGACGAATCCAGCGATTTAACTGACGGTATCCGCCCGGGAGGCAAACGTCCGTCGGTGTCTGCATTGATCAACAGGGATCATTTCAGCACATATTTTAGCTCAGCAACTGAGAGAGTAGCATGGCAAGATGTTCAAGTATATCTATCGTAACCAGCTAATGACACTAAGTAAGTACTATCGTAATACATATGCTATAATAAGCTATTATTTATTAAACAACTAATTTTCATCAAACTCAATCTGATATAGTACCTCTTGAATACGTATTTTTGCAGGGGCTCTCTTTCTTGGATTGATTAAGCCTTCTGCTGGAGCTCCCGACGGACTGACCGAAATGATCCTTTTATTCGTCGACCCTCTGTCTTCTGCAGCTGTCGAATAATTTCAAGGTCGACCTTGTTGCTGGCTGATTGCTTTCTTCTTCGTACAGTCCAATTATATATTCTTGGCTTTAATTAACAACATCGTACTCTACCTACCTCTTCCTTCTTTCTCTTGTCCCTTCATCAGCCTTTGTTCTTTCATCCACGACTACATCGTCCTTGTTCTCTTCCTCTCTTTCTTCTCCGCCGTCATCAATCTTCTCGTCCTCGTCTGCCTCCTCTGCCTGGCTTTCCAATAAAAAACTATCTGACGTTCTACAAAACAACGTATTAGTTGGTAGTATATTTCTTCTAATCGACTTCATTACCCTCTGTGACTAACGAAGTTCTTAAGGAACAACAGGCGCTTGTAATACTCTAACGGCCCCACGTCGTCTCGCTTGTCACCGGTTCGTCCTTTTCGCTTCTTTGATTTCTTTCCGAACCGTTCTTGCAAAGCCCTCCACCTCTTCTGGCACGCTTCAACTAAAATTGACGACTCTTGCGAGGAAAACCTGCCTAATTAAACAAGTATATTAATTAACTCCCAATGCTCAGCTCCTCTGAAATGTCCGTCCAAAAATTCTCCTTTTTGTTGATACCTTAAAAAAGACATTCGATTTGTCGTAAAGGCAGGGAGGGTTATCGACAAGCTCTTAACTTCATTCCGTTAGTCTTATGCTAAGCGCCGAAAATAGACCCACCTTCTATTCCATACGTAAACGTTGCGTTGCGTTACGTTACGTCACAATGGCACAGTGGGAATGGGTTACGTCACGTTACGTTACGTTACGTTAGGTCGCCAGTGTCAATAGGCCTTCAGACCTGCAGTTAGTTAGGACAACTAACCTAACCTTGAAAACAACTGTAGTGGCAGAGCATGTACTAAGCTCTATACTATATACGGGAAGTATGTACAGGTATGAGTAAACAGTATGAGCCATAAACATACTCATACACGTGTACGTTAATAATGTCATTATGTGACAAACGTGAATAGGTAATACAGTCGAAGCCGGTTAATGTCAACCTTTAAAATAATTTCTCAGTGCGTTTTGACAAAAAGCGAATGTTGACATTAGGCAAAGAGTACTACTAGATAGCTAATTTGTACTTGCGTACAAAAAAACTACGTCAACATGCTTCAAAATACTAAGTCATTGCTCTCTGAACACGCTTTTTGCGGAATTCCCTTCCTACGGTCCTTTCAACTACACCAAGGGATTTCAGGACTGCTTGATCAAGGGCTTTTTTCTGCGCATACTGCCTGACAACAGAGAAAGCTTTTATAACTGCAGCTAATAGCATAGGAACATCGTCTTTTACTTCTTCCTCTTCACAGCTGCTTTTGTCCAACCGACTTCTCTTCTCTCTGGCAATCTGAAGAAGCTTTTCGTCGTTTTTTCTCCATACATGACAGCTTGTTCATCTAGTTCCACGATTTGAATTAACTCTTCCTGAGTCATGCCTGGATGAATTTCTTCTAAGTCACGGAGTGGATGCAAGTCGTTTTCCAACACGTCATTGTCTGTTTAGCAAAAACCGGCGTCTTTGAAGCAGTGAGCTACAGTGCATCCCACGTCCAAACGCAAATGGGCGGGGCAGCAGTTTTCGCAAGCGTTTGTATTCTTTTGGGAAATAATAAATTATACGACTTACCTGGTTGTGTTATTCAGTCTTATTCCGGCATGCTGAGGTGCTGCATTCTGTTATTGTGCATTTCGTTTTGCCGCTAAACGACACGATAGCAACCATGACGCATAACAGTTACTTCTGCTGGCAGCCGTCAATGGCAACGTCTTTCGTATTGTCTTTGAATGCTTAAGGACGTCGCCGGCTTCGCTGAACAATATCAGTGTAGGCCGTGGGATCACTTTTGTGTAGGGCGTGGTTAGGCTAATTTGTGGCTACACGGAAGCATCTCAGTCAAATCATTCACCGGCACACGCTGAAGAGTAAGCTTCCCTCCATTCGCCTTTAAGCGATTAAGGCCGCAACGCTCGATTTGTCGATACATATGGAAAACCACGTGCGGCATTGCTAGCGTACGCGAGACTACCAAAATGTCGCTCTTTTATGTTTTCTTGTTTGTGAGCAAAATTAGAGGAGTGCGGTTGTATTATGGCTACAACGAAATTGGAGATGGTCGAGTCATCGATTTCTTCCGCGAAAGAAGAAACTTTCACGATCGCTACGCGATCAGCTTTTGGCTAGGTCGCGACGAAATTGGCCACGTAGACAAGGACGTCGCTCAATTGCTTTCGGCGTCTATTGAAGACAGCCTAGTGGCAATCAAAGGGTATTGATTTGTTTTAATTTTTTTGCGATTTTTTTAATTTTGTTATTTGCAGGACACTCATCAAAATGCCTTATTTGAGCGACGGTGGCGGTTCGAGAAGCTGCACATTTCGGGTCTGTTTGACACCACGACACAGCTTTCTCCGTGCTCCACAATCCCACCGTCTCCGGAAGCCCAAGAAGAGGATAGTGACGATTCGTGCTTGATTGTGAAGCCGAAAAAAGCCCAAATTCAATGAAGGAATTTGCCTTTCTTTGTTACATTTGGGTGGCTTTCAAAAAAGCAGGGATTGGTCTTTGGAAAAGGCTAAGGTGTTCACTTAGTTTCTAACGGAAACACTCCAGCAGGGGGACTTGTATACGCGGATCGCTTTTTCCAGGGCCTCTTCAAACAGGCCTTCCGTGTAGAGCTCGTACTGGCGGATGCCGTGATAGAAGCCCTGGATTGTGCTCTCTGCAATTTGGTGAGACTCGCGGGAATCGTTGAACTCAGCTCTCTGATCGTGTAGTCACAGTGTGATCGCGTGTACTGTTTGGCAGAACACCAGACACGTTCGATAGGATTGAGCTCGCCGTGGAATTTCGGTAAGTATCACCTGATGCGCAGAGTGGCGGAGCACTCTCAAATTCATTGGCCTCGGACCGGAAAACTTCATGCAAAGCCAGAATATTGCAAAGTTCCTGTTTGCTTTCTTATCGCTCATTGACTCCTCTTTCGACGAGCACCAACTCTAAAACCAACTCAACCCTTTGGTGTGCCGTTCTCGTTCACCAACGATTGAGCCTTCGCGTCCCACTAAGTATCGTGCATGATTGGTTGCTTTCTTTCTAGCCCCTTGTTCATTGCTTTTGCACTGAAGGAGTCACTGGGCATGCGGCGATGGCAGGGACTGTTGTCAACAACAAACAGCTTTGCATCCAGGGTACTTGGAATTGAAAATTTCGATTGCTTTTAACATGTGAACTTTAATTAACTATTTGTGACAATTTTTAAATACTCAATTAATTAACTATATATGAAGCCCGTGCGCACTGTGGTGCCCTTTTCAGACTTTCGCGACTGGGACGATTTTTTTCAAAAGTTAAGAACTCGGTTTTACATGCTTCTCTTTTATACGTGCTATAAAAAATGGTTTTGAATTTTTTGTTTTATATTTTGACGTTTTAAACTAAAAAATTAGGTTTTTATTTCTCTCCCACACTTATTAGTACCACAGTTGCAAAGTAGCAAACGAGAAACAACAACAATGTAACCGCTGCAGAAAAAAGCATAAAAAGCAGTTTTTTAGACAATGGGTCTTCTTTGTTGGAGTAGCATCAACCTTAGGAAAAAATCTGGTATATAAATTGTTTTGTTACATCTATAATTATTCATTTATTTATTTATTTATTTATTTATTTAATTAATATCTTACTAAACTTATTTACTTTTTATTCCAAAGTTTTATTTTATGCGTCTCTGTTTTCTAATTTTGTATTCTTACAATATATCTGTAATTTATTATTTTTATATATCTGCAGAATTACGTAAAATAATTCTTGAAACACGGTGAAGCAGAGAGGTAAACGCTGCATTTGTCGCAAATATAACATGGCCTGCAGCCCTTCTTGCAACGCTTTGTTTTATTTGTACTGAACTCGGGAAAGTGTTGTCCGCTTATATCTTTCTTCATTGAAAGACCTTTTTCTCCCTTTCTCTTTGCGGCTGCAGTGCTGGTTGATCAGTTCGTCCGCTAACTGCAAACAAAAAGGTTTTGCCATTATGTCGCCATTGACTTCTTTCATAACAACAAAGCTATTGTTTATCGCCACTTTCACCGTGTACCAGAATATGCGCATGTACCACCTTTTTGATTTGCGCGAGCTTTCACAGAGCTTCCTCAGGTTGTTGGCGAGGTCAATTTCACCATGAAACTATTGTATAGCTTCACGGCTACAGGACAGGTGATATTCTTACGTTTTGCCATCGGGTTGGCGGCGCTCGAGAGTGGTGAAGACGTTCGGTAGGGCGATAGTGTTTATCAACCCCACCGGCCGCTTATCCATCCACATCATACAGTGGATTTTAGGTGTTATAACCTGACCTCTTTCATCCACTGCCCAAGCGCCAACCGAATCTCCTCTCGGTATTTCTTTCTTTTTAAAGACTCTTTAGACCGCATCTGGCACTCCTTTTCGGTTTGTTCTGCATGTTCTAATGAAAAAAAGTGCTTTTCTGAGCAAGAGCATTAGCTAAATGCGGACTGGAGAAAAAAGTATCACAAAAGTATCACAATATACGTGATAATTTTTCCCTATAAATAATTCAAATTGCAAAATATCTTGACGAATTGCGGCATTACCTAAAAGAGGTCCACACAAGTCTAGAACGACTCGTGCTCCAAGTCCATGCTGTTCCGTTCTTCTTGCCCTTGTAAATTTGAAAATGATACGTGTAACCTTTGACAAAATCGCAACTTAAGATCAACCGTTACCAGAAAAAAATACCAATGAATATTTTTACTTACATGCAAAACGATTTGAAGGCGTGTTTTATCGGCTTTGCAGGAACGTATGGTGTGGAGAGTAGTTCTCGCAAAACATTCGACTGATGTGATCGATAATAGGACGAATACGATAGAAGGCGTCGTATCTGGATTGTCCACCATTTTGAAGTGTAGCGCTTAAAATCGGCGTGACGGCCTCGTGAAAATCACGTGTAAAATTAGCGCAAACTTTCTCAACAAACCCGCGATTTGTTGCCTTGGCGAATTAATAACAGTGAGGTCACTAGCGGATCATCTTCCATATAAAAGTAACTGGATCACGCTCAAATTTCTTTCTTGCGCAAGGGTAGGCCTAGGATGCCAACGGGCTGAGCCTTTGAGTCTGATCGTGAGCTGGAAATGCTGGTTGTTAACCATCAAAGCGTTTGTCTCCTGTCGATCCTCATGGGTCGTTTCTTTCCCTCTCACGGCGTACCACGAGTCCACAACCACAACTAGTAAACGCGATTGTTAGACTAGCTAGAACTAGCCTCTTTTGACGAAGTGAAGAGTCTCTATTAATCCTACCGAGCAGTTGGATAACATTTCAAACAGGTGGATTGCATCTACTCGATACGAGCCTAGCGAGAACACTACAGTGAGTTTCAAACCAGCTGAAACTTTGGCTAGAAATCTGTTAAAGACCAAGGAAAAAGTTCCGCCAAAAGCGGTTTTGATTCTACAGCCTCTAAGCCACGCAAGAAGTGTCCGAATTACATCATGTTCAAAAAATATGAAAAATTCTACCGTTTCAAGTTTGTGAGTTTTGTTCAACTGTGCAGAAATGTTTGCACGTTTTTTTACAGTGGAGAGTCCATGAGCAATCGTACATAACACCGCAATTTGGACGCGCCAAAGTGCAATAAAATAGTGTCGTTCTTTTAGGACGTTAACCTAATTTTTTTTCTAGTGCCTTCTTCAGACGTTTGATTTTTAATTTCAAAGACGTTAAATAAGTATTTACTTTTTATAATTACTCCTCAGCTGTTTTCAGTTTTTTTGTTTTTTTCTGGCTCTTGAACACTGATTTTCTGAAAGCCACATTTAAACTCTTCCTTAGAATTACATTGATTTGATCTCTGACTGCGCTCGAAAAGCGGATGAGTCTGTTTTGGGATTGACGCACTTTTGTCGTGTCGGACACAGCACCAGGTAAATTAGAGAACACTTGGTCGAACACTTCGCAGTCAACTGACCGAAAAAAGGAAAAAAACTTGGAGCATGCAAATGATGGGCAAAGAACGATTGCAGCATGCAAACTTTGAACGTTTTAGAACAAACTACGAACAACGGGTTCAAAAGAAGAACACCAGTTCCTTAGTAAAGAACAAAAAAACGATTTTGTGACGGGTTCTTACTTTTTTCGATTTTTGGCCAATTGACGCTTGCCAGCGCTCGTTTCAGACAGAGCTCCGAAGGCGGCGGACAGAGAACGAACGGCCGAAGACGCAGATGGCACTTGAGAACCTTTTGGTTTCGACGGAGTGTCGTCTTGAGCAGACGGGCGCCGAGAATTGTCGAAGGCTTCGCGTTGGGTAGCCTCCGAAACGCCGAGGTGCGAAGGCGACATGGAAACGGACATCGACGTCGAAGGATTCTTCTCTCGCTCGACGGCAACGATTTTCTTATTTTTCGTGAACTTGACGCGAAATTCTTCTGCTTTTAGAAGAACGTATTCGTTCAACATGTCGATAGGACATTGAGCGATTTCGAGCGGCGTCGGCGCTGAGAAGAATTGTGGAGGTTTCGGCGGAGAGCGTCAAGAGGGCGTAGGCAGCGCTTTGACAGTTTTCGATCAGCGTCAGGGTGCCGCACGACAAACAGCGACCTGCTCCTTGAAAGACGTCGTTCTCGACGCGACTGATGCAGCCAGACGTGCAGGCTGGGCACACGTGATATTTGGCGTAGTCGGAAATTCCCGTGACTTTGACCTTTTCGACGGTGGTAGGCGTCTCCGTAAGAGTGAAAGTTTGGGGCGACATGTCCGTGATGTCGGAGCATGGAACGATGGCGGCGGCATTTCGTTGCGGCATGTACAGATAACGCGCGTCGCCGAACGATTTGATTCCCATTGACTCGAACGTGTAACTGCGGTCGATTTCGACAGCGTCGCTGAAATCGTTCCACAACGTCAGAATGCAACATCCGGTCTGGTCGCCGACGACGATTCTTCTAATTTTCGAACCAGCGCGAGAGCCGGAGGTCAAGGTTGTCGGTGCAGAAAGTTCGAGGACTTTGGCGTCGATGGTGATGAGTTGGTCGGGAGCCTCTTTGTCGACGCCGGCAATGGAGATCTTTTTCGGGACGCTTGTATTGGCGTGAAGGATGGTTCGGCAGGTTCATTTTCTTCGGCGATCGCATGAATGACGTGTTGTCCTGCAAATGTGCCTCCATTTCCATCGTCACTCTATTCTTCTTCATCAGGACGTTGCCGAATGCAAGGGCTTTGCCGTTTTGGGCGAGGCTCGCGATGGTCTCGTGCTTTTGGGGGTTGAAGCAGACGAAACGTATTCGCGCCGTCCCGTCGATAACGTATCCGTCGAAGTACGCCGAAACTCGCGATTGTCCCGTATTCGCTGGCTGCTTGACGTCGGATAGCGTGTCCACGACGGCGTGAAAATTGGCTCGGTAGTCTGTATAGCAGAGAAAAAAATTAATTGGCGCCATCAAAAGGACGTCCATCGAAGCGGGCATTTGTCGACGTACTGAGCGGCGAGTAGGCGACGTCCGACAGACGTTCGTAGTCTGTCGCGATCTGGGATTTCGTGGGCGACGGATAGGGCGACGTCATCGTTCGAGATCTGCACATGTCATCGAAGTGAGCGTGGAACTGCCTAGGGGCCCCGACGAAATCGGAGCGCGGTACATCGTCACGAGTAGTCGCGCGAGCGCGGCGATTCCGCGACGCGAAGCGATCCGGCGGAGGAGTTCGCGGCCGAAAGCGGGCGCGGCCATGGCGTCCAAGATGGCCGCTTCGCTATTAGTGCAGCAGATTAGTGACAACCTTGGAAGAGAAGGTGAGGAAGTTGTGTTGGCTCCTCGTTCGGATTGAAATCTAATTAGCGCCTTTATTTTTTAAAGGCAATACTTTTATGTATATTGCTTTTGCACGTGACGTGTTATGTGCCCTATTTCTCTACAGCGCAGTTTCGATGGCTTTCTCTTCCTTTTTCGTGAATTGCCAGTTTTGCGGCGTCCGCTTGCGAAGCGGTTACCGTTCCGCGAAGTCAGAATACGCAGTAATCTTTAGTCGCTGACCGACTAATCGTTGGCCTGTACGGCGGAGCCATACTGGGCTTCTTTCAAGCAGAAGTTGCCGTCATTCTCAGTCCTCATATTGACGAGTACGCCATTCGATTATCTGGGTAAGCCATTTCGGGGCCAGACATATTATTTCCGGAAAAGCTGCTCATTAGATTTCTTTGCGGGACTCCGTACTCAAACGATCCCAAAGCAAATCATAGCAAGCGTTTTCGAGTATCCCGTCGTGTTGCCATGCAACAGTAACTTGTTGAGTTTTTAAAAAAGTGAAGTAGCCTATTTTTAATAAATAGTCCGATTGTACATGGTTACTAACCTTATTTTTTCCTTTTTTTTAAAATAAAATTTGTACTTTGAAATGAAATTTTGACGTCAGACCAAAATATTTGTATTTAGTGTTTTATATTTGAAATTACCAACAAAACAGAACTCTCTGGTACTGTAGAAGCAATTGTAATCTAAAAAACAAATTTTAATTTGTACAAATTCAAATAATTACAAGGTTTTTATACCTGAAACGTAGAGAAGCATCATTTTGAACCTAAATTTAGTTATAAGAAAATTCATTTTTATTCATAATTATATTTTTTACCATGTTTTATAATTGAACAAAAAAAAGTAAAAAGTAAAAAAGTAGCGCGCTATCCAACCGTTTTCGCTATCAAATATACGATAACATACCTTGACTTGCGTTCTGAACGACGAATTGAATAGAAATGACTTTTATCGAACGTCTTTGACCTTTATGATAGCAGAAGCAGCCAAGGAAAAGCGAATTGCAACACCAAAGAAAAAGGGGAGGCTTACATCCTCTACATTACGTCATTCCTAGTTACCGAACAAAAAAGCTACTTGCGAAGAGCTGTAGAAGGCCCCTGTACGTTTTTTTGTTGCATAATGATAAAAAAGTAGTGAATTTGTGCCGCGAACGCTAAAAATCGTCAAAAAACGCGAGAAAAGCCTTCGATTGGATCAACCTTGCGTGCGCTACTGCTTGTGACGTTGAATAGTAGCCTGACGTGTTTGGTAAACCGCTATGTATTCGTTACCGTTACTAAACTGCGCATGCTCTGCAATAACAGTTTACTGGCGTATAAAAGCACAGACTTAGTATATTTAAAAACCATTACGGGGTATGGAACATCGAATTGGAAGTCGAATGTTAAGGAACGTCGATTTCTGAGGAAAATTTCACATCAGTCTTCTGCCAATTCGAAGAACAAGGAAACACGGTGACGTGGAATGAACGCAGCTGTCAACTTAGGTACAGTGCATCCCACGTCCAATCGAAAACGCCCACTTCTGCGCAATTGACCAGTTTTCTCGCTCTTAGTACGTTCTCTAACCAAAATCTGTATTAGAAACTTAGGCCGCCTTCAGAACCCATCCATTTCTGCGGTTTTATAGTCGTACCGTTCTCCGTTTGAGCTATACGGGAACATTTCCGGAGCGAATCTTCAAGACGCGTTAGGCTATTTTTCTGCAGAAAAATAGCCTTTAGCGCGGTATGGAAAATTACAGAGCGTATATTAGTCTAAATCCTATTCGGGTTTTTCTTCAGCGGTCGCCGAAAATAATTCAGTTGGTCGGATTGAGCCGTTTGGTGCCTAGGCGTACACTAATCACGTTAGGCTAATTTTTCAGAAAACGAAGCCAGAAACAAACGCGCGCGTCATACCGTTAGAAAGAGGGGTAAATTCTCTGCAAAACAAGCTATAGCAAGCAGCGATTAGTGCTGAAGCGAATGCACAGCAGGTGTCTAAGAATTTAGAAGGCGCTTCTCTCTAAGTAACGCGTTGACGAAAGTTGCTTTTTTCTATCTAAATTGGCAGTATAGCCGTTTAGCAAATGTTGGAAAAGAGATCTTAGCGCCACAGATACGCTTAAAGCTCTTTCTAGAAAGTCTTTACCTAGTTGTTCTGTTTCCCTGTGTACCCTATTGGGGCCTCATCTTTGGGCGAAATATTTTACGCCAGCAAGGCTGTTTAGAGACTAATTAGAAGCGCTCGAAAGGGCTGGGAGGGATCGAAAACGTGTGATACATTTTTTTGATTGGACGTGGGATGCACTCTAGTTTTGCCAATTGACGACGATCTGTATGGAACTTCGGAAAGCCCAAGCATTCTCGCTCCGATGTGCTCTGAAGGCGCAATAGCGGAAGCCAAGGAGCACACGATGAAGGAGTCCAAGAGGAATTACCGTCTCCGAAGAGGCCATAAATGTCCTACTGTTGAAACTGTGGGGTATTCCTTCGTGAGAAATTTACTGAAAGCTTTATTTAACCCTACAGCTTAATTTACGAAAAACAGAGAATTCAGAACTACATGTTTCCAAATATACGACGATGAGACTTACTGTATAAACGTGTTTCTTGAGCACTTTCCAGCCTCTCTCCCGAGCAACCCTCAGAGTAAGCTAGAAGATAGTCTCTAACATTCCTGAAATATATTTTGATAGTATTAACTGACACGCTTAATAAAGGTGGCCGAATATTCCGTGTCAAAGCAGTGATATTATAATATTATTTCTTTCTTGTAATCCATTTGGCATCGCACTAAACTCGTTCTATCGGATTTAGTTCGCAATGGAACTTACAGGTAGGAAAATGCAGATGTGTCTTTTTGACTCAATGAATTGTTTAACTTGAGACCGTTCATTTAGAAAATCTTTGTGCAAGAAGAGAACGTAAACCATTTGAGACCTTAGCATACCTGTACAATTAACTCCTCTCTTTTCCAGCGTTTTCTTTATACCTTTCATGCGTGGCCGTTTTTTCCCTGGCCGAACGTTCATTTTTGAGGCTATTAAAACGTTTTACGCGCAAGCTGCATGGTTTGACGAATAATCAAGATCCACACGACAGTATTTTGTCTCTGTAGGACACTTTTTTGGCGATGTTAAAGGCATTCTTGACTTGTGCGAATTTCTCGCCATTCCAATGCCCGTCTTTTTCTGCACCATATTCAATCTTCATTCGTGCTTCACAGTTGGGTTTTCGCAGGTATCTGTCGTATTCTTCAATAAAGTCAGATATCAAAGTCAGAGATCATTTTACCACCACCTCTGCTTTGTTTGAAGAAAAGATTTGGCCTTTTTGTCCTCATGTAGCTAGGAGCGTTTTCGCTCTCGAGCTCATCGATCGCTTTCTGCAAGCCGGGTTGGTTCCACTGCCGATAAGTTGACGTTCGTCCATCACTGCTAGCCGCCAAGAACGTTGCGGATCGTCACGCAATGCCCGTCGGTCGAACTATTCGTCCTCGACGCGAAAGTTTGGGTCTGCTCGAGGGATTCATCGTAGTGCGTACTCGAACAAAGGAAGCTAAATAAATGGCTAAAGACCGTACGTCTAGGATATGGCCGCCCCATTTTTGTACTTGATGGCTACAAAACGATCTAATTGCGGCGTACTTCTAGCGACAATGATGAAGGAAGACCGTGTGAACGATTTGGCTGCGTTTGATATTCGCTTAGGCACTAGTTGGCTGTACAAAACTTGTGTTTCAATCTAGAGCACGCTACCCTTCCTTACTCAATCGGCGATAGCTCAGCGAGAATGCAATCGCCGACAATTGAATTAATTTAGCAAGATAGAAGAGGCTTTAGGCTTTCAAACGGTATATAGAACGTCTCTGTGCGATAAAAGCTAACGGAGTTAGAGAGAGCCTGTTCCAAAGCGCATGGGCGTGTTCAAAAAAGAGATTACGTGACTCCTCCCTCTTCTAACTTTGCTTACTCCTATAAAACGCAACGAAACAAGCTGCAACTTTACAGCAAGTTTCTCGAGTTATTTTTGCCACATTTTTGCCTTTAACTTTTTTGGCGGTTGTCCGTTCTAAAGGGTAAACCGCTTGTTCCAAAGTTGATGTGTTCGAAACTGCTATCTGTCCACGCTCACTTTAACGATCAAAAAAGTGGAATAACTTTCGCCTACTTTGCCCGATCGACCCGTTTTTTCAACAATGAGATGCTGAGAACGTCGAATTTTTGCTTCTGCCCCTGTGTATTCTATAGGGGAGGGGTTTCCAATTATGGACAGTCCCGGAAGGTCACCTGTTTGTTCGAGCACTACGATGTAAGTATCCCACAGTTCGAGCTCGCCCATACCTTATCTTAGAGCTAAAGGAAAGACGATTCTGCGGTAAGCGTTTCGGCTGTCTGCGACTGCGCATTTGCATGCTGACGCGAAAAGTTTACGTAACCTCGGCCGTTTTACCTGAATGACGTGGGCGCTAACGATGGACACCCCCGTATCTTCGCCGCACTTGAACGTATACATGCATGCTATATATCAGACGAAAGCCCAGGAATTCCTCTTTCACGTCAATGGTGCGGTAACAATTTTTGTAAAGAATTCGGGTAGAAAACCACGTTTTCGTAAACCGTCAAACATATCTATTACGCTCTACTTTTTTTGAGCTGAGCTTCGGTTAAATGTATTATACATGCTAGAAATTTATTTCCCTTATGCGTTTCCTTGCAATAACTAGTAGTTTTGAGCTTAATTTAATTAATTGGTGCGAATGACAAGGGCCATCAGTAGGAAGTTACGGTATCGTAGTGACATGGCCCAAAAAGACGTAGAACTGCTTGAGGCGGCTACAAAAGACGTTCGACTAGAAGGGCTGTCCTATCGGGCTGCCACCGAAAAGCATGGCGTTACGAAAAGCCGCTTGCACAATTTTGCGACCGGGGTAGTGGGCAGAGATCGAATTGGACAGGCAGGGAGAACTGCTGTTCTCACCTATGAGGAAGAGAAGGAAATCGTGCGCTGTTGTCAGATTCTTGGGGATTTTGGGATGGGTTTCACGCGAGATCTGGCAGGCCTGGTCATCAAGCACTTCCTTGAAGACCGGAAACGGCTCCACCAATTTGTTGACGGGACACCAGGCAAAAAATGGTGGACCAGCTTTATGAAGCGATGGTCAACTGAATTAGCTGAGCGAAAGCCTGAACATCTTACCACCAATCGAGCCAGAGCATGCAGCAGTGAAACGCTGACTCACTTTTACAACGGGCTCAAAAAATTGTACGACGTGAATGGGTTTAACTCGTTCAGCTACTGCGAGTTCGCAAGCCGCCTTTGGAACTGCGACGAGACCGGGATCGCAACTTCAGCCACTGCAAAACGAGTCATCGTCCGGAAGGGGACAAAAGAGGTGAATGAAGTCAGGGATGGCTCCGGAAAGGAGTACAATACTTTTTTCTTTTGCGGCTCGGCGGCGGGTGAACAGCTTCCGCCGTTTTTTCTTTACAAAGCCGTATTAATCAATCCACGCTGGCGAGTCGGTGCACCTCCGAATTCTTTGTTTGGTTGCAGCGATTCTGGTTAAATGGAAAGAGTCAATTTTTTAGAGTGGTTTGAAAAGGAATTTTTGCAGCACACGGCGAAATTGAGAGAAACGGCGCCTGTTACCTTGTTTATCGACGGTCACTCATCGCACATCGCTCTCGATCTCGTTCTGGCGGCGCGTGAAAATCGCGTCATTTTGTACAATCTTCCACCGAACACCACTCACGCTCTCCAGCCATTGGATGTCAGCGTATTCAGTAGTGCGAAGACTGAGTGGAGAAAATATTGAAGGCGTTCAGTCTTGCAAACGACGGAAGATGTGCAGACAAATTCATCTTTGCGTCTCTGGTAAATCAATTGTTGCAAGTTTCTTTCCACCCAGACCATTTTGTGTCTGGTTTCCGGAAAACAGGAATATACCCTCTGTGCCTAAACGTTAGGAGCAAAGCAGAGAAATGCCTCCCTGCTGAACGTTTCAGCCGCGACAAAGCGGCCGGTCAAACGCCCGTCACCCGCCACGTGACCAGTTACTTTGCCGCCTTTTTCAAAAGTACTGCGGAAGCAAGACCAGGCCGCACAAAACAGAAGGATAAAATCAAACCGCGGCACTATGGGGAGGCGCTGACTAACGACGACATTGTTGCAAGAATGCAAGAAAAGGAATTGGCAGCTGCTCCTACCAGATCTCGACGTGCCAGAACCCAAAAGAAGCAGCAGAAAAAATCTTCTAGCCGCGTGAAAACGCGACCACCAGTTTTACCTGTCATAGAAGAGAATGACGCTTCCTGCCCTTTATGTGGCGTGAGCTGGGACGAAGAGGAAGGCAACACAGAAAGAGAGCTTCGCTGGGTCGGGTGCGACTCCTGCGAGAACTGGTGGCACGTTCGATGCGCGGGATTGAGCTGTTTGCCGAAGGAGGAAGAGTTTTGGCTTTGCCCCGCATGCGAGTGAACGTCGTCTGTTCCACGCTACTGCAAGTTCTGAAAAAAGGCGTAATTTAGTGCTAAATTATTTCTGCAGTGTTTTACCGTAGAATAGACCTAAGATCTTGCCATGTAGGAAAGCATGGATAATAGATTTAACCGAAGCTCAGCCCAAAAAAAGTAGAGCGTAATAGATAATTTTGACGGTTTACGAAAACGTGGTTTTCTACCCGAATTCTTTACAAAAATTGTTACCGCACCATTGACGTGAAAGAGGAATTCCTGGGCTTTCGTCTGATATATAGCATGCATGTATACGTTCAAGTGCGGCGAAGATACGGGGGTGTCCATCGTTAGCGCCCACGTCATTCAGGTAAAACGGCCGAGGTTACGTAAACTTTTCGCGTCAGCATGCAAATGCGCAGTCGCAGACAGCCGAAACGCTTACCGCAGAATCGACTTTCCTTTAGCTCTAAGATAAGGTATGGGCGAGCTCGAACTGTGGGATACTTACATCGTAGTGCTCGAACAAATAGGTGACCTTCCGGGACTGTCCATAATTGGGAACCCCTCCCCTAGCACGCTAACGTGGTAGTTATGGATTGGTGTCCCAGGTTCCAGTCAAACAATTGACGCTGCACGTCGATCCCAAGCTAAGGGGCCCCTCTGCAATGAAAGAGCGCCTCGAATGACTTTATTGAACTCCCTTGTTCCGCCGACAGATGTCTTTCGTTTGGGAGCAGTTGCACTTAGGATGCATTTAGCTCTATATGGCGACGTTTGATCAGGCGCGGCAATTCCGGTGCTTCAGGGAGTATCCGACAGCGGCAAGTCAATTATGGCTCGGTGTGCCTACTCTTGCATCGGCTTGGGCGGCGCGCAATTTCGAAGCTTTACAGGGCAAAAGTATCAAGTAATGCAACAGGTGACATCATTCGGCTTCTGGGTTGATCCGCAAAAGCCCGAAGAAGTGAAAGAACTGGCAATAAATTCATACAACAAGTATATCATTTTAGTTACGTACAAATGACAACTTAGTCTCATTAATCTAGATCGACGCATGTCACTCTGAAGAGGCACTGGAAAACCGATATGCAGTTCCACGTTTACTTGCAATTTTTTTTTGAAAAAATGCAGTTGTAACTGCCAGGCTTATTACTGTCTTTTGACATATCTTCAGTTCCTTTCTTAGATTCTTGTCTCGTCGTCATTTTATTCGAAAAGGCCGAGAGTGCATTAAAAACCGATAAAAAAAGATGGGGGCGTTTTGGCAGCTTCCTGATCTGTGCCGAAGAGCATCAAGTAGCATACGCCTTTCTTCAGTCTTGGAAAACGCTACTCAGAGAAAAAAATTGATGGAGGGGAGGCTCGTCCCATAAAACGGAAAGTTTTAAACAAACTAAATAAAAAATTTCTTTAAAAAATTTAGAGCTATGGTTAAGAACATTTTACATTTGACGGATACCGACGGAAGCATTTTGGCTGGCGCTGTCGCAGGCGGCGTTGTTAATGAACTCTCCCCTTCTCAGCACTACGAACGGCCCCACAAATTTGTTTTGCAGTCCCTATGTGAACGCCGACTCCGCAAGGGCCCCTAGTTTTAAAACTGATCACTCGCTGTCTTCATCAAGAAGGCTCTCGCTTATTGCTCTAAACGGTGACATTAGTGAGCAAGTAGAAGTGCGGCTTACGTACAGTACCTATATGTTAGAAAGAAGCGTGACGTCATGTCACGCGCTATATTTTATTTCCTTTCTGCGCCACGCAAAATCAGAGACATCTAGAAACCAGACAAATGATTCAAATTTGATGTAAAGTGGGTGGATGCCATGCAAGATTGCTCACCGGCAGCGGATACGTAACAAAAATGAGAAATGGGGCGTGGGACGTGTTCTCTCGACTTCAGCTATTCCTGCGACCGTGTAGACCAAGAATAAGGGTGAATACGGATTTACGGTAATGAATTCAGCGATACTAAAAATATTGCCGCCACTTTGGGGAAGCAGTGTTCAGCGTTTCACTAGCCAGCGGCATGTGGACAAGAAAAATTTACGAGAACGTTTTCGAACGCAAAAAGCGTTACAAACTTCTTCAGATCACCTAGTACGTGTTATTAAATGGTTAATGCACGTTACCGACGTTACTGACGTTGCGCAGCGAAGCATGCGCAGTTGAGTCACCGTTTTAAAAGCAACAGCGAAGAAGACGCGTTTCCTTTTTCTCTCTCGATCGTTCGGTTTTTCCTCGATGACAACGAACAAGCAATCGCTGGCGGCAAACCCGCCAGTTCAAGCGCACGACCAACCGGCGTAGACAATCGGAAACACGGAGCTTTTGCAGCTGTTAACCATCGCTGTCGCCACCGGCGCGGCGCAGGCCTTGGCGCAACAATCGTCTAGCAACCTGACGCGACGGGTAGAACCTGCCAGCGGCGGTACGCCCACGCCAAAGGCGGAAGCGAAGGACGGTCACAACAAAGGTAAAAAAGGGGACAAGGGGCCCGGTCACACGACGCCGACGGCAGCAGGGCCCATAGCAGGCTGGTTGGTGCCGTTGAAGGACAGGCGCGCTCGGCATGAGGAGGGGACGCGATGGCGGGTCAGGGTGCGCACTCGATAGCTAAACAAGGTGCGGCAGGCGAGGACGGTCTGCCGGAGGCGGACTAGATCGCTCATGTGCGAGCGGCAGCACGTCCGAGGGCGCGCCGCAGAGCGCGGCGACCGGCAGTGGTAGCGCGATGACTGGTGGGGCAAGCGGCAGCGCGCCGATCAAGCCTGGAGTACCTGGCGGCGCGGAGAAGTTCAGAACAATTTCGCTCCTGGCGGAGGCACTGAAAGGAGCGGCGGCAAAGTCGGCGTCTACGGCATCGGCGTATCTGCTGGATGAAGGAGTTGCAATTCCGGGCAAGCTGGTCGCGCGCATTCAGTCAAAAGAATATCTCGACATGAGCGAGCTACTCCCGGAAAACATTGAATGCCGGCAGCAAGAAGAGCTTTCTCCGTTTCGCAAACTGGTGCTGGTCGGGCAGCGCTCACGGAGGGAAATGACCAGCATTCTGGCGTGGATACGGTGCTTCGCCGCGTACGCCATTGTGCGGTGCGCGAAGTTTCCGGGTGACGTTCTCCCACTGTTAGAGTATCAACGCATGATTGTGCGTCAGGCAGAGACACGCGGCGGACTCGGTTGGCGCAGCTACGACGGTTGGCGCAGCTACGACGAGCAGTTTCGTAGGCTGGCGGCGGCGAACCCAAGATAACAATATTGAAAAAACCTACGTTTGACCGAACAAAATTCTTATAGTTCCCACGTCGCGTAGAGGTACATTTCGCTCGACTTGCGCCATCGCATCTTTCCGTAAACAAATCAGACGTACGGCACTAACACATAATCTCAGTAAAGGCTATGTCTAAGAAATTTTCGCAAATTTTTCGCGACACGATTCCGCTTATTTTGCAAGTATATTTCAAAAAAGATGCTGTGTTCTCCTTCATTAATATCTAAGAACAGAAAAACGTTTACAAAACATAAGTGCAGACTTGTTAAAAAAGCCACTACCATAATCACAAGTGTGAATAAAGGACCAGAAAAAGAAACGCGGAACTTGGAAAGAGAAAAAACACCCAACAACAAATCCGGTATAGATTCTAAGAAGCTCTGCCAATCAGTGTTTCACCCGTTTTCAACAGAAGAAAAAAACAGAATACAATTACCGGCTCTAAGAGCGACGTTGGTGACAGGACGCGCAGCAGCGATAGAAACTGAGTGCAGGATCACAGAATCGTTTGCTCGCCATTTCTTTGCAAAAACTGCGGCTCACTCTGTCTCTAAATAAGCTGTCGCCTTAAAAAAAGTAAATTTGCCATTAAAAGCCGCGGCTGAAGTTAATAGTAGCCGCAAAAAAAGTGCGGTTTCTATTCGAGCGTGTGGGACATGTTTCTCTTAATAGATCGCTTTTTTTAGTGTTGAATTCTAAAAATTTATTGTCTGAATTTGCTCACACTAAGACATTAAAATGTATTACTTGGTGTCTAATATCTCAAGACAGGTTTGTCCGCGAACGCTGCTTGTGGGCAATAAATTCTGCACGATTTCGCTCTTAACCACTACCAAATAGAAACGCCGATCAATAAGGATAACGTGACAGCAGCGTCATTATAACAGCGTACCTTCAACCGCAACTCGTAAGTGCCGTAGTTTCGCCCGCTCGTTTACCGCATTATTGAAATTTCCTAATTCTTTAACTAAAAGAAAAAGTGATTGAAATTATATTATTAACGAGCTGGCTACAAAATGACTCTTACTGCATTCCTCCGTGAGCGGAAGTGCAGCTGCGGCAGCGGCGGCGGCGTTCACGGCGGCATCAACCGCCGCGGCGACGGCGGCGGCGGGGTTCACGGCGGCATCAACCGCTGCGGCGACGGCGGCGGGGGGACTCACAGCTCCATCAACCGCCGCGGCAACGGCGGCGGCGGCGGGACTCACGGCGGCATCAACCGCCGCGGCGACATCGGCGGCGGAACTCACGGCGGCGGCGGAACTCACGGCGGCGGCGGAAGGCGTCGAGGCGGAGGCGGAAGGCGTCGAGGCAACGGCGGAAGGCGTCGAGGCGGCGGGGGAGGGCGGTACAGCGGCGGCGGCACGGTAGGTGGAGGCGGCCATACGCGTCCTAATACGGTCGGTTGCACGCCAACGCAACGTCCGAACGCGTCATGGTACGTGTATGGTCCGTTTGAGGCGAGGCGACGACTGGCGTGGAGGCGGCGACGTGTTTTAACGGAGTCGGCGACGATTCCATTGCGACGTCGACGGCAACGTCGAATTCTCCCGCGCGACGAACTATTTTGAGGACGACGTCGATTTCTTGGTCTAAGAGGGCCGCGCGGAAATCTTTACCAAGCGGCGTTGCGTCGATGACGTGGAAAAGCGCCGCCCCGGAACGCGAATAAGTCTCGGTTGCATTGCCTTGAGTGTCGCCACGGCGACGTCCTCGACGTTTCCGTAGACAAGAGTGTTCGAAAGCGATTATACGCAATGTTTCTCGTCGCATGGCTTGATCAAAGTAGCGGGTGTCGCGACCACTTGTCGACAAGAAACGGAGCTGACTTCATTCCAAAGGCGAGAAACGTGCCAAACATAACCGTCAGTTCTTTTTTTGTCGTTTCAAAATTAGGATCCTAAAAATAAATTAGATGTTGCTTTTCAAAAAAGCTTGATATCAATTTACCTTCAATTTTCCGTATTTGTTTGTTTCTGTTACAATGTAATTCATAACAACATCGTCAAAGAATTTTTGAAAAACAATATTGGTGTTTCGTTGCCTGACACCGCAGAAGTAATGCCTGTCGGCTCAGTGCATTCGTCGAACGACGGAAGACATGAATCGCAATCGAAAATTGTTTGCGAATATCCTCGATGTAGCGTGTTCGTAAGTTCGATAATGACGCCGGTATGCTGCCGAATATTTTGCGCAGCAGCGCCGTCACTCTCGTCAGCCTCACTATCGTCGTCTCGTTCGTCAGGATCGCCGGGGTCACCATCATCCTCTTGTAGGGCACCGCCAAGATCAAAGTCGTCATCGCCATCGTCGCTTTCGTCGCAAACCATGTACTCAGCGTCTCCGTTACCGCTACATTCATCGTCGTCCTCTTTGTCATCACCGTCGTTAGATGACCAGTCGCCGCTAGATTCATCGTCGTCGTCTTCTACTTCAACTCCAAATTCGTCGCGGAATTTCAAAAGACGATATTCTGACTCTGTCAAACGGTAGCGAGGTTTCTCGTCGTCAGAGTCTTCAGTGCTATCGCTTTCAGCCCTTTCGCCGTCCCCGACAAATGGTTGAGCAGCTACAGGATCGGCAAGACGCTTGCTGAGCGCTGGAAACGCGTATCGAGGTCCTTCTTCGTCGTCGTCACCGCTATCGTCATTTTCGTTACCGCTATCGTCGTCGTCCTTGTCAACGCTATCGTCGTCGCCGCCGACGCCGTCATCGTCATCGTCATCGTCATCGTCATCGCTACTGCCGCCTTCATCGTCATCTTCACTATGTGAATCGGATTCCTCAGCGGCAGCTATGAAAAAACTAAAATCAATCATGCTATGCATCAAACTATTTTACTAGGTTTTCTTCTTTTCGCAGGAGATTGCACAGGCAACGTCAAAATCGATTGGTCAAGCGATTCATTGACCAAAACATCATCTAAGGAAAAAATCTGCTACAAAATATAATTTCTATTATTAGAACTTACCTTGCGCGATCTCGAGGGGATCTCTTGAAGGACGAGGCGATTGCTCTTCGAAACTCACCTTTTCCTCTTCCTCTTCCAATTGAAGGTCCTCTGCGTCTCCCGAAACGTCCAATATCGCTGCGGCGGCTTCTTCTGGGTCCATTGAAACGATAGTTTATGCAGAAAATGCAAGCGAAGGAGTGCTTTAGCGCGCGCACCCTTTCGAAACCAGCCTTTTTTCTAGCGAAACGCGACATTTACGTCTAATGCCAGAAAGCTGGGCTAAAGAATAGCCTAATAAATGCATTATGTCAGATAGCCAAACACCTAAAAAAGGAAAAAACGACATCGAAAAAAATAGCGCGCGCTAAAGAAGGGAGATTTGAAATAATTCAGCCTCTTTCACTCTAAAAAAATTAGAAAAAATATATAAGGTATCACCAAAGTCCAGTCTACATCACAGACAAAAATATGTGTTTTCAATATTTTTAGTGAATTTTGGCGTATTTCTGATGACGTATTGGTGTGTTGACGTCATGTTGGGGAACAAAGAAGCCTCAAAGCAATTTTTTAACGTCAAACTGTGTGCGAAACGATAAAACGTTTGATCGATCAGTAGATGTTTTCGAAATCAGCCGATTTCTGCCGTTTTTGCCAATGTTTTGGTCACGTGACTTCATAGCGACGACTGGAGATACCCAGTATACCTTCATGCGTCTAATACAGCTACACGGGACGTTCGTGACGACAAAGAAAAATGCGCAAGCGCGAAACTCACTTTAGTGTCCTGATATGACACAAACGGTACATACATTAAAAATTTGAATTTTTGTCACAAACGTTTAAGGCTGCAAGGGGATTGCTAGGGGCGTGGTTAGCGTTGCCAAGAAGGCGTTCTTTCTCGCATTTTTGGGCATGGAAAGCGTACGCTAGCATGAAGACCAGAAACGGGGTGTAAACAGAGGACGGCCGTTGCCAAGTAGATACACAAAGACTAGCTAAACGCACCGATCGTAAATTGCGTTTAGCAATAGCGCCGAAAACAGCTGTTTTCGTCGTTTTTTCGCCCTTTGAACGGCTGTTATCGCCGAATAGCGGCATCGAACGCGATCGTCAGTCATCGCTTGACCCAACTACGGGAGGTTTTGTCGATTCGTCACCTATATGTCAAAATCGAGCCTGTTTTTAGCAAAAATCGGCCGCTAAAAGCGGAAATCGAGTCGTTTCTTCCGAATGGCGCAACGGCTTGCAAAACCGCTTCGTAGTTGAGTCTAGTGATGTCTGGCAATTGCGTTTGTCTCTGACGTGTATTGGGAAAATGGCCGTAGAAAGAACGAGAACCTTCCTCGAAGTAAAGCAAATGGTTGTAGCAGTTCTTCGAGTTACGGCCCCTCAAAGATCCACCGATCGATTTTTACCAAACGATTTGATACCTCCGTCAACGCGTTCTACATTGTATTCTACGTCCTAAGAGAGCCTCGTTTTCATGCTAACCTTTGATGTACGAATCCGCGTTATGGTCGAGATTATGCTATAGGCTGTCACGTGGTATGTGTAGTATGCCGAATAGTCCTCGTCCTTGTCGCTGCACCAGTCACAGGCGCTGTGGATTAATCGAATGGAGGGACGAGTTACTCGATTCGATCGTTTCTCTCCTGAATGCAGGGGTACATCTCTTTCGTCCCATTTGCTGTTTTCGCCCTCGGATTATGCCACCAATTTCGAATTCTTTTTATTCTGTTCCAGTCCCTCGTCTCTACCAAATCCACCTGCCATGTATTGGGTTCCTTCCCTCGCCTTCTGATCTGCCCATTTTGCTTTCTTGGCCTTTCGCTGCTGCCGCCTCAGGTTCTTGCACGCCTCGTCATTTTTTCGTGCCTTAAAATAATCTCGTTTGAAATCCAGCTTTTTCCCAATTTCGAAAGCGTTCGATCCTCCTGGGCAGCCAGCTAATTCCAATAGTCGATATATTGATCTTGCGCTATGATAGCCTGCAGCGAGCTTTGCGGCGGCCTCCACGAGTAGTGGACTTCGAAGTTATCTTTTAAGGCGAAATCCCCAAAGGACGTTATGGAAAGCATCGTTCTAAAACAGTGACACAATCATCTTTGCTCCACGTCAACAGGTGTCATACATAGCGGGTTCTGGGTGTAGCCTCGTTGGCGTCTTTAAAGCAGCTCTCGATTTGAGAGGCCGTTGAAACTCTCTTGCAGCGAATGGAAAAATGAGTGCGAGAGCAAATTTTTAGGCTTGTAGGTACGACTTTTCATCGCCCAATCGAATTGCCACTTGCACCACGAGTTGGGCCTATAGGGCAGTCCTGGTGCCGTTGTGGTTCCGTCCTTGGGCATTAGCTGTGGTCGTTTGCTTCTTCCTTCCTGAAAGAGTCGCGTCCTTCATCGATGCAAACGGAGATGGCCTCGGCGTTTAGTTTGTTGTACTCCTCAGAGTACAATTCCGTTGAATGGTAAAATATCGCCTTGCATGCTGCTACCATTCCGTCTACATTTCCAACATTTTGACAAATGACAAGACCATAGGCTGTCTGAAATCTAAATTACTAATTCATCCATTTGAAACATTTATCCATGCAAGTTTTCACATACTTGTCGATTATATTAGTCTTCAGACTGCGTGTCGCTGCTCCTCCGTCTTCCATAACAATGCCCTTCATTTTCTGTTTCCACGAGATTCTCAGGCGCGCACCCATTCGCTTTTAAACGTGGCCCACGCAGTCTTCTTTTTCAATGTGATGATGAGGTCCGTAAATCTGTTAAAAATTTTACAGTATTGATTTTGCAACAATTTTTTTCAACTTACGTCAGACACCCTCTTAAAAGCTTTAGAGTCACAGTCACCAAGGAAATGCGTGTACCTTGGAGAATCAAGTAAATCAAGTGCACGGAACTGGAGAGATTTTATAAACCTCGATCAAATTTCTCTTCCGACAGTCCAAAAATTACGTGCGCTCCTTCGGCTTCCATTGCGTCGCCGCCAGCTTTGCTCGTGACGTTCTTTCTAGCTTCGATACGCGTCGCTCTCCTTGTCTGCGATCTCCTTTTTCATACGAATGAACATTCTACAGTCGGTACAAAAAATGTTGAAATCGATCACGCATCCAACGTCGTAGAGGATTGCAGCCTGGAGACCAATGTGCGTCGAGCGGCCGCGCTTCTTCCACGTTCCGTCAAACGACACGCGAGTGTCGAATGTATCGTGAGCCGAAAGCCGTTCTTCTTTCGATGATACGCCACAGCGGACATAGCAGATTCTTTTATAACCTATATTCATTTTCCATTCAAGTAAATAATATATTATTTTTATACCCCAGTCAATGCATCGTTCACATTACAAACGTGATCGTCCCAACTGTCACGCAGCAAAGGTGGCGGCATGTTGAAGGCTGCGCAGAATTTGACGATCGCTTGTCGACTTGTGCCCATCATGATTGCGCCGACGGCGGCTCGCCGATGCACGTCAAAAGTCCTTCCGTTTTCCGAGGCGTTGTTTCGCAACGTGTCGAAGACCAATGTGTCTTTTTCGCACGTTTTACAGTACCCGCGAAGTTTCGAAGAAAGTCCGCTACTCGATTCCTGAATATCATGCAGCGAAAGACGACTTTTCCCGCAAAACCTGCACACCATCGCCGACAATAGCGAAGAAAAGAAAAACTGCGGTTCGATTAGCCTGTAGCCATCGACTGGCGAATGAGACGGCGAAGATTTTGGCGGATCAAATCTTGAGGCCGAGGAGCGACTTTTACGCCCTCCTTTTCTAACTTAGCGATTCTACGTTCATCGTCGGCAATTCGATCGACGAGCCGAAAGCCAGCGAACAGTTTTCGAGACATGCGACTAGGTGGGTGAGTACGTCTGTCCTAATTTTTGCCAACTGTTGAAAATCGGGGATTCGAGAAAATGCTATTATCAATGTTGCAAATTAGGCTAGAGACAGCCTGATTTGACAATTGCAATTATTAGCATTGCAACAGCCGGATTTGACAAGCGCCATTCTCAAATAGCAATTTTCCATTGTTGGCTTTACTCATTCATAAAAGGCTATCAATAGCTGAAGTCCCCTTCGAATAAAAATCACTTCATGTCTCTGAAGAGTTTTGAAGAAGACTGCCACGCCGCTGGGTAAGCGGCGCTGCCTGACCGTGACAGACTAATAGCACGTCTTCTTTATGCAGAGCTATAATTTCCCCCAGAAGCTGCAGACGCTGCTGACAGTAATACGGTCAGCAACGTCAATGAAAAAGCGGAGTGGAAAGCCCGAAAGCAACCGAGAGCGGTGTGCGAGGGCTCATCTAGCCCTCAAAAACGCCCGGTGGGTGAGTTCACGCGCGATCGAATAGATCGATCGGTATACATAACATAAACTTTCTGCAGCTCGACCACCTACAATGAAATGTCGGTGTTAATCAAGACTACCCTGATAACTGCTCAGCTTGAAACATACGCTGAAATTTTTCTTCCTTGGCCGTCCTCTTTTCCTACGCTTTTCCCGCTGTGTCTTCCTTTGTAGATTTGTCCGTTCCGACAAGAGCAACTTTCTTCCTATAACAACGGTTCAACACTAGATAAGCAAGCAAAAGTGGATTATAGCGAAATGTACTCTTCAGGGATTTAATATTTTCACAAAAATTACACAAAGTTAAAGGCGCGCGTTTAGACTTATACGAAGACCAAGAACGCCTAAGACTACTTCATTGTAGCATAATGCACTACAGCAACAACGCGGCAAAAAGGTGTAAGCGGCGATACTTATAATAGCTGCTTCGTTTTCTTAGGAAAATTACACTAACCGTTTTTGCCCCTAAAACGCGACATATCTACGCGAGGGATGCTTCTACATGAGTGGCAGAGCGCGAATACAATAGCGGGATCATAACGGTGACGATAGGTATGAAACAAAAGTAGCGACACGCAGCTAAAACAATATAATTTTCCCGCAGGAACACGTGTGGCCGACGACTCTACGGGGCGTTACCATGCATCGGATCTGTGTCGTCCTACACGGGCAGCGTGCTTCGTTTCCAATACAATTCCTCTCAAATCCTTGGTGCAACACCATGGCGTTTTTGAAGATCACATTTTTGAAATCTTGCCATTTCCTTAGCAAAAATAGCAGAGATTAAACTTTTTCACCATTTTTTCTTTTGCGCTTTCTCCCATTTTTAAGATGCGAGATATTGGAGAGAAGCTTGTAAAGGGCTGATTGGATGTACGTGCCTCATCAGTTCTGGCACAAGGCATGGCCGCCTTGGGCTGATTGCTCTTGACGTGGTGGAAAAAATTGCTTGTTTTCTGATTGGCTGACTCTTGTATCCAAGAAACACAAATTTTTTTTCGTTTATGAAGTAGCAGAAAAATTACTTATTTCCGTAAAAAGATTCATTTTTCTGCAGGCACTATTGTTCTTTCGTATAGGAGATAATAGAAAGCGAAAAAGTAGCACGAAAACGCCACGCCGCCCCCAGTGCCGCCGCCTCCGCAGCCGCGACCGTCTACGACCTCGGCGACAACCTCGCCCGCGACCTCGACGATGAAGCTGGCAAGAGTCACTTCGTAGCCAGCTCGTTAATTAAATAATTACAATCACTTTTTCTTTTAGTCAATGGTAAGAAAGAGACGAAATGATTTAATTAGTATTACTTATTTTTTACAAGACAAACCTTTATGTTTGATGGACCAATTAAACGTCGCAGCTGAAGGTAGGCGGTTATTGTTGCTATCTTCGCTGTCAGGTTCAACGTATTGAGATACTCCCGCTTATATCGGAATGTTAAGATTTAGTGATCAAAGAATACTTTGTAATTTGTCTTTGTCTATAATATGACTTTCGCTTGTATAGTATTTTTTTCCATTTTTACATCTTTCTTTTCCAAAAAGAATTCTTTACTTTTTGTTTTAATATTTTTTTCTTGCTAATAGCCACCACAAGCTGTTAATTTTCATTTGCCTGCATTCGCCTCTTCGAGGCATGAGGGAAAGTTTTGCGTCTTGGAGAACGCTTGTCATTCCTGCTTGTGCCGGATAACGCACGTCAGATACGGACAAACTTCATCAGACGGAGATTTCTCGTGCCAAAGGCACCAGCTGTGAGAAATTGCAATCGACTTTCTTAAGCGAGTTTTCTTCTAGCGTCGTCGTTCTAATGATATCGGGTAAGAAGATGAAAAGAATGACGACGCGAGACAAGGCGTGGCCTCGGGAAGGAAAAAGGATATTAAGTTAGCGGAATAGCTGCTGCAAATATTGACATGGTTCAGTCTGTTGTATATCTATGAGTGTCACAAAGGAGGCGTAAATAATTTTGTTACAGCACAAAGTAACTGACTGACCACTTTTTCAGCTCTTGATTCAAAGGAGTAATAGTGACATGTATGACTGAATTCCACACATCTCCCTATGTCGTTCTTTTCGGCCATTGAGATTCCAGGGTAGTGAAAGGAAGAGTTTTTGGTCTCATTACGATAATCCGTGTGACTAACAATTGACGTCAAGAGATTTAATAGGAGAGGTGCTTTCTCTTGCAATTCCGTAATTCAATTATTCCAATTAAAGCACTCCAATTGGCTGAGTGGAATTTTTCGAAAAAGCGAAGGCAAATTCCTCTTCAAGGGATGCCTCAAGTGGCGATGTCTCTCCCTCCTCACAAACGACTGAAAGAGTGTCACAAACTATCAGAAGTTCTCTTAATAATGGCAGAGAAATATCTGAGAAAGCAAAGTTGCCTATTTCGTAAAAAAGGTCTATTATTCGCCTTCCGTCCCATCTTTTAGCTGCAGGACAACTGCAAACGGAATTAGGAGAGGCTCCATCGCCGCTCGTTGCTTTAACTCACTTTTCTGATACGTTCACCAAAGTCAATCTAGAAATATTGTGCCGAGCTTCACGGCGAAAGTCATCCAAATTCGCGACCGATTTTCTAGTTTATGCCGTTTTTTTCAAAAAACGCAAATGTACGCCGACTGTTCGTCATCACTCTGTACCGACACATGCAGCAAATCCTGGATACGCCGCGGAAAGTCCAGATTCTTGCTTGTTTGACTGAATAGTGCTACTGAGCGTTTATCCGTAAATTTTGACAGCAAAAACGACAAAGACGATTAAGCATGGATGAAACGATCGATAGTATTGACAGAGCGTAGACAGAAAGCAGAAGTGAAGGGGGCGAGCGAAAGACAAGCGCGCGTGAGGCACATGTGAGACTGACTAAAACAAGGTCAGAATGAAGAGAAAATTGGCAAATTAGCGAACTAGGATGCAGCTGACAGGTGCAGTCAGCAGTAGAGTACAAATATGCAAATGAACGATATCGTGGCATGGTCGTTTTGTGCCGCTAATGTCGCCGAGATCGGGCGCGATTCGATCTCGATGAATTGGCAACGCACGAGAGACACAAAGCACGGATAGACTCGGAAAGAAGTTTAACGCCTGCATGCATTTGCCATTTCATGCGAAACCGCTTAGGAGAAATTCCACGATTCCGTGGAAAATCTGGCGCATGCGCGAACAGTGTGAACCAGGCCCTTACTCCGCGAGTCCATCCGGGACTCGCATAAGGAGAAAAGGCCTGGGTACGAGGCTATCCCTTTCCATTAACCCTAATCTTAACTGTATTCCCATACACAAAAGCACTTCTTTTACTTCAAATTTTAATTTATCTTTTTTCTGTTTAAAGGGGTCCATAGACCCCATGGACCCCTCTGGATCCGCCAATGGAAACTGACTATGGATTCGTGTATTACGTTTCAACCGCTACTTACTTACACATGGTCGTGGCATTCCATATCGAAGGTTTTTAGTACGGCAGACATTGCACATTTTTGTTGTGGATGAATACAGGAGATGCCATATTGAAAATGGGTTCTTGCTACATTGGCAATAGCGTTTGATTCTTTAAAATTCTACTTAAAGAGCAATCAAACGGGCACCGGCAAAAGTTGTTGCTGCGGTAGATGGTCTCAGTGCGTCTTAGTAGGGATCTAACTTGCTCTCACTCAGGGTCTTAGTAGGTCTTTTTAGTAAGGGTCTCAGTCGGTCTCAGACAGGGTCTCAGACTGACAGCAAATAACTCAACCGAGGCATGTTGCAGCCTGTAGACCTAAACACGTTCGACTGGCAGCCCTTTTCTCCACTTCGCTGACAGCGGGAGGGTTGACAATCGCACAATTCCTTTGTATCAAGTCCCAATTTTTATAATAAGGTGCGATGGTCGTACTTGCGGGGAATAAGCGCGCTTTTTTCAAAGCTGAGTTTATTTTAGCGGAGAAAGGAGACAATGCCTGACAATTTCTGTCACTTTCACGCTCCACCACTGCGGGAGGGTTCGCTGTTCAACTGTGTATTTTATCCTGGTTTTTTGGTCAATCTGTTGAAGCGTGGTTACCTTGTGGAATGATAATAATCCGTCCCCTTTGCTTATGGCCAAACATCTTTTTCGCCATTTAACATCTGAGTGTTTACGACAAAAAACCTGCTTTTGTTCAATTTTTTGTGCTGATTCGTCTTTCAACTGCGCTTCTAGAATGCCATTTAGGAATAAAGTTAAAGTTGTCGTCTTCTCCGGTTCTACTTGTCTCGAGGCTCACCGAAGAGGACGAAAATATTATCTGATACGCCGTCGGCTATGTTCCTTTTGCCTTATTAAAGTAGCATAAAAAATCGTTAGGCAAAAGCGCCGTTTTTACCGAGTCTCAGTCGATTGGCGGCGGACGGAGCTATTGATTCTATATTTCTAGAATACAGCAAACATTGGATAAAAGATGTAAACAGAGACCGTCTTTTGAACTCAACGACGACGCCTATCTTCTGTTTCGGGAGAGCGAATTGGCCTCTGATTTTGCTAGTACGCTTATTCCCCCGTCTCAGGCTGCAGAAAGTGAGAGAAAAGCATCCATCATCGCTAGAGCACTTTCTAATCCTGCTCTTTTGCGCCACTGGGAACTGGGAACTGCTGACTGCTGACTTTGATTCAGAATGCATGAGAGAGTTGCCAGCTGGAAGCCATTGTTGAAAAGTGGTTTGTGATGCGAGGGTTTCCATAGCCGAGGACTGGCCTGAGGTATATAAATCTGTGACGAAGAGTATTCCATCAGCTGTGTCTTACAGAAGGAGCATAACCAATATCCTGTTTACACTATGTATGCACTTTACTATCTTTATGTACTCTTTATACAGTACATTGCATAGTTGCATTAGAGTAGTGCTAAACAGGATGTAACTCGCTCCTTTACACTTTTCTTCCGTTTAGGCAAGGGCGTATTGTCACCGAAGGGAACGTCTTGAAACATTTACAGAAATAGACGCCTTGGCTGCAGAGGATTGTGCCCGAATACTAACAGCGTTGTAAAAAACTCTTATGCTCCGGCATTGGAGTTTGATCTGCCTCGAGATCTCTGCTTTGCCAAATATGTTTCAAGAGGGTCCTGAAAAATTTTCTCGCTTAGCAAGAATTTGAGGTTTGGCTCGTTCGCAAGCTACGATGGTCTAAGTTCAAAAAATAAAAATACTACCGTATTTTCTCTTTTAGAAGCTCTGCGCTATTATTTTTTCATCCTCCTCTACCCTGCGCGTTTAATTGAAACTGCGATTATAATGAAGACTGAGCGTTTATATTTTCATCTCAAACAACACTTACCGGTATTAGTTTTATTAAGCACTATCTATCAACAAACGCAAATGCGGTACCACATACATGTATGTGATTAATCACAAACCGTCATCCGAGTCACTTTCATCATCAGACGTTACAACATCATCTGCTGCAGCTGGCGTTATTTCTACAACAGCCATTTGCTCCTCAATCTCGTCGTGTTCGTTTTCTGGAAAAGGTAAGTGCCGGTATTGCTTCCCCATCCTCTAGCGCGGTGGACGTCAAAACTTGTAAACCTTCAGGTATTGGACCATGCGGCTTAATTAAAGCAATGGATAAGCTCGTCTTTGGACCCGTCGATGTTGTTCGTGATTCCACATTCCTTAAAGGACTTTCGTATCAGATCTGTGGACAAGTTGTCCCAGGCATCGGCAACCCATTGCAAATATGTAGCTATTGGGGAGAAGTCCACAGTTGCCACCTTTCGTCAGCTCCTTCTCAGAGTCATCGGCCATCCATTTTTTGTGAAACTTTGAGATGGCGTCTTTAAAAGGTTTGTTCCACGAAACATCAGGTGCTTGGATATACTTCGTGCAGCCTCCAGGCACAACAGCACATTGTACCTTCATTTGGGCGAGCACAGACTTGGTGTCGTGCGATATGTGGCTAAATGAGTCCGAGACGAGGAGTCTAGAACCGAATGAAAAAGAGTCAATAACGCCGCGCAAAAAGTCTTCGGTGAGGAAATTGTCCATCCAAACTTTTCCCGCCTATGACAAAACAAGACGGCCAGAGAACTTTTCGGCAGTTGCTGAAATTCGTCTCTTGCGATTGATGAGCACATACGGTTTGCACTTACTGCCATTCGCCTGTCGCAGAGCATCACTGTAATGCGCACCTTTTCGTGCCCAAGCGTCCGAACCGTGACATCTTTGGCACCTCTTGTTTCAATGCATCTTTTGCCGATAGGGTCGAGCCAGACAGACGTTTCATCACAAGCAAAGATGTTGCCTAATTCGTATTTCTTTTCTTCGCGCAGCTTTCTTACAAACATGATAAAGCTGACAATTTTTTCAATTGAGTCAGAGGGAGGACGCTGGGAGGTTGTCGTAGTGGCACTCAAAGTAAAATTGTACCGTCGAAGAAATTTGTCGAGCTATCCAAGACTTGAGCGAAAGTTTTCGCATTCTGGGAGCTCTTGCGCTATTTTCTTTGCTTCGAGGACAATTAATCGCCTTGAAACCGAATCCCGCTGCTCTCTCTTGGCGAGGACCCAGTCACACACGTGTTCGTTCACAGCCCGATAAAGCTGCTTTCTACCCCCACCTGAAAGACGACTTTTTTGGCGCTTTCTTCAGCTAAGGCTGCTTTTAGAGCGCCTTTTTTCCTCTCCATTGCTGGATTTGTCGTCTGTGGACGCCATATTTCTTCGCGGCAGCTGTATTTGACGACTTCTCAGCAAACGTTACTGCTTCCAGCTTTCTCTTTATCGAAGCCGCCGTTCTCTTTCGTTTCGATTCACTAATAGGCTGCCCCAGAGGGCTTCTTACACCTTCGGAACTCACGCGGAAAGTTTCAACCTACTGCGCATGTCACGTCGCTCTATTTCTATTAAAAGCTCTGCGCTTGTGCAGGAGACTGCTTTCATTTTTTCAAATGCACTACAAACGCTAGCCAAAAGAGACTGCGCTTACATTAGAGATCTGCATTTCTAAAAGAGAAAATACGGTATGATGCGTAAGCAAAATTCCGTATTACCTATAGGGTGAAATCTACGGTTTACCTGTAATTTTAATGCCTTCTAATATTTTTTAGAGAGCGTCATCATAGCCTTTTCTGCTCTTCGAAATCCCTCTCTTGCGTCAACTTCTCTCTGCCAGTTTCCCAGGTACGATAGAAATTTTGTTTTTTGAGCCACTATACGATTTGATATAATATTATATAAATTTAAGTAACTAACATTAAATTTTGGATCTGCAGATTCGATGTACGGTTGTAGATTTGGCTTGCGACACTTGTCTCCTTTAGAAAAGGATCGCACACTGAGGCCATCAAAAACGGTTTCAAAAATTTTTCACAATTTTAGCATTTTTTTCTTTTCCTTTAGCCCGAAGAACTCAAAAGCAGAAGCCACGGAAGAACTCAACACCTAAGCAAAGACTTTCTAGTATTTTTTCAACTGCTAAGATGGCAGTACTACTTGGGATGCTAGCCGAACTTTTTTCTTGGAGAATGCCGTTAGAAGATGATCACGTTTGATTCTTGGGAAAAGAGTCCTTCCCGAATCTTCTCGGCACTTAGACCAGAGATAAAATAGAAGAGGGATTGTCCGACTTGCGAGAGCCGATAGGAAACGTTCGTACAAGAATGGAATTAATACCAGTTGGTCGACCGCTGGAGATGTGGGGTATGGATTATGTGGGCAAATTGACGGAAACCGGCAATGGAAACTAATATCTGCTCTTGATAACCGATTACTTTACGAAATGGGCCGAAGCATTCGCAGTTCTTGATCAGGCCGCTGCGACGACAGCTCGAGTCCTTTCGACAACGTGTTCACGCGCTTTGGTCCCCCGTCAGTGTTGCATTCGGACCAAGGGTCGAATTTCGCAGCAAAGGTGATGAAAAACTTGTATACGTTGATGGGAATTGAAAAAACGAAGACGACGCCCTATCACACCCAGTGCGATGGTTTAGTGGAACGACTAAACAAGACGTTGATCGACATGCTCTCCAAAGTTATCAATGAGAACCAGAAAGATTGGGACGCGAAGCTGCCAGCTGTCTTGTGGGCTTACCGAACCACCAGACACTCGACGACAGGCGAAAAGCCGTTTACACTGATGTACGGGAGAGAACCACGTTCGCCTGCGTCCGTGATCTACGAAACTGATTGGGAAAGTGTTACGACGACGACGGACTACGGAGAAGAGTTGAAACGTCAGCTGGCGTCACTTGAAGACGTCGTGGAGCTGAGGATCGCCAAAGCACAGGAGGATCAAAAGAAGGCATACGATGCGAGAATTTCGAAAACCCCGGATTACAACGAAGTTTGGGTACGAAGCACGAAGATTCGCAAGGGCACGAGCAAGAAGCTTTCATTGAAATATAAGGGTCCGTACGAGATCGTGGAGAAGATGAACGAGATGAATGTTAAAGTCAAGAAAGTCGGAGGAGGCCCTCTGAAGAGAATACATGTGAATCAAATTAGGAAGTGTTATTTTTGGCCGGCGCCAACCGAATCCCAGAGGTCCGAACAGAGGCAAATGTGAGCGAAGCGAGTTCGCTGTTGAGAAGCGCGATACCAGAGGATGAATTTACCCCGGTGTATCCGCCCATTGGAGAAGACGGTGAGGAAGAAAATGAGAGAAACCCCAGAGAAGCCGTTCGTAATGAAGAAGACGAAGGTGAAGTTGATGGGGCTGAAGAGCGAGATGGAGGTGAGTTGGCTGTTGGAGGTGCCGAAGTAGAGGCCGCGGAAACATGGCTAGCCGTAGGGCGCCTTAAGAGGGTCAAACGAGCACCCGTCCGTTATGACTTCGAGGAAGAGGTTGATGTGGATGGAGTCGTTGAGGATCCCAGTGATGAGGAGTGGGACTTGTGAGTTTCTGTTAGAGTTTCGAGTTGTGAGTTGTTATGAGGTGCGGAGTTGTTAGTTGAAAATTAGGTAGTTCAGGCCGGAAACTAGTTTGTTTTTTCTGTTCTGATTCTTGTGTGAGTTGTCTGTCAGTGTGTGGCTAGGAACTTGCAGGGGAGGAGTGTGGGAAATTTATCGTCCGGGACTGCAGACCGTGACGTAATGGCCCCTCCCTTGTAGATCATAAATAGTCGGTAACTGTGTGTGATTAGAGAGTCCGGTGTATTGTAGCGTCGAGTGAGTGTGTGCGTGTCCGACAAATAATAAAACGACTGAGCGCTCATCCGTATCGACATCAAAAGACGCGACAATATAAGGTCTGACGTTTCTGTTTCGGCGTGAATATTGGTCCGGCAGCCGGACCAATATCATTACGGCTATTGGTCCGGCAGTTAGCGTACGTGTCCCACTTTCGTAAGTATCACTACTGCGTACAACGAGCTTCATTACAGTACTGCGTACAACTAGCTTGTCAAACGTGGTTATATTAGGCTCCACAGACAGTTCAACACTCTTCGCACCGTCTCAAGAAGCTTATCTCGCATGACACGGTTGACAGAACCAACGCCAAGATTTATAACTGTCTTTTAGTCCCACACATTCGAAGTGATACTATTGAAGACACGAATCGCAACTTCGTTTGCTTCGCGAAGGCATCTTGCGCAGTGCCACTTGGGATTTTGTTTCAGTACGGCAACGACGTCTTGAAGAAGAAGCCACCCCTTTTTCAGTGAAGTACCTTCGTACTTCTTCTAAGCATATATTGTCGTCGAGGCACGACGGTGAGACATATTCAGATCTTGACTCGATTTCCCTTTCTTCTATCTTTTTGCCTTTGAGGCCTTTTTGGACGACTCTCTCGTCCACGAACCAGCGGAGCACCACTTTTGAGGCAACTATGTAAATGCAAATTTGGCATCAAATAGAACAAACGTACCTGTAGCTTTTTCGTTGCCTTCCAGTAGAGCAAACCGCAAGGGTTTTCCGTCTCGTCGACTCTTCTTCTTTGGGAGCCCAATCGCGGTTTTTTCGATTCCTTTTGGACGGCCTTTTTTCTCATAACTGGCGGTAGTGTAAGCAGCTTTTTCGGATGCGCGGGACCTAAAGTTCTTTCATTGCAGAGTGCCTATTATTATGACTAAAAGTGCACCTTCAGTTATGCCCTCTGACTCATTTTCTTTATTGGCCTCTTCATTTGAGCGCGATGCCGGAGGATCGCGGCTATTTTCTTCAGGAGCTTCTCCATTGCTGTCGTCAGTGACTTCAGATATTATTTCCGTCCGTCCAGCAGACCAGAGCTGAACAAAACGCTGTAGCATTGTGATACGTTCAATGTGTCCGTGCATGCCGGGCTCAGAGCACAGTTCAGTCAGCCTCTTCGAAATTTTGTCTGCTCGCCGATATTTTTCACGTTGACTCAGCAACTTGAATGGATGGTCTTCAGCTCCGTCAACTTCAGTTATCTATAAAGTAAGAAAATTACGTAAGTGTAAGTGATAACTAACAAAAATAATATTATTTATATTAACATTATCAATAGGCATAATGACTCACGTTGAAGGCCGACTCCGCGATTTCTCCTTTTCGCTGAGAGACGTACTCTTTCATGTACGCAATCGTCGAACGTTCTTGGATGCCCGTTGTACCAAACAATGGCTCTTCAAGTTTAGCTCTCACGGCAAATATACGGCAGAAGGGAAGTCTAAGGGTTCGATTAAATTTGCATTCACAAACTCCTTTTTCAACTTCAACGTTGTAAATGTTGCCTCCGATGCCCAGCACCTGCATAACTCTTTGCTGTCCAACGGGGACTGCAGACAGCACAGAAACTTTCGTCAGAAGGCGATGCTTTTCGACACGCGAGCGAAGGCAAAGGGCGTGAGGTAAGCCGCAAATTCTTGCACAACTTCATCCCCGTATGATATTCTCTTTTTAGCAATAGTCATGAGCGTGTTGTGGTCTCCTTCATTCCTCATTGTCGCCAGAAAGCTGAGAAATTCGTCAAAGAAAGTGGACTTATAGGCGTGAGCTTAGCAGACGCTCTTGATTTTCGCGTTCATACTTTCTAGTCGATTGTTCTTGCGTTCACCTAGCGTGAACGACTCGCCCTTCAGCCCGTCGACCCACTCATTCCGAATATCGTGCCAGTTTGCAACAAAGTAGGCTTTCAGTGATGTCAAGTAAGTCGCTGATAATGTTGCTGATAGTCTTCTTCACTCTGTGCGTAGGCTAATTTTGTCATATCCTCAAGAGCGAAATCTCGCTCCCCGCTGTGATTCTCAATTTTTCGGTAGTTATTTCTCTTTTGAAAGAACGCGGAGTATGAAAAAGACACAGAGTGAGATGTGCTTGAGGGAAGCACTCTCTAAAAGTGAGACTAACTTACAAATATGACAGTTAATATAAACGCTTGGTACTTTAGGACTTCTGGCTCGGTGATGTCCTTCAAGGTCGTTTCGCTGCGGCAGCTGGTCTTCCTAGCTGATCCTGAGTATCCCGTACAAAACCCGGATGAATAAACGCTTCCTGTTTAAGAATGCCCCCATTTTTGTACTATGAACATTATTTTTGCACTGTTGTTTAGATATTCTGTAGAAATTTAGACATTTAGACGAGTGTTTGCACTTGTACTTTTAGAGTTGGACCACCGATCGCGATTCGGCGAGCACCCGTAACAAATTCCTTATTGACGAGATCGTGCATTTTTCCTCGTCTCTTCGCTAGGTTTGCTGTATGCGTAGGACTATAAACTGTCCACTGAGCGTCAAGCGATCACCCCGCGGCCCGGTTTGAGGCAACCGGAGCCACTTTTTCTCGACTTTCGAAAAGAAAGCGTGCGCTAGCGTACGTACCAGCGCGCGCGGATCTCAAATGGATCATCACAAGAAATGCCTTCTTTCCCTGTGTCGCGTTTGCTCAAAGCTGATTTCGTCGCGTGCGAGAAGAACGAAGGATTGCGCTGAATGCGCGACAGCCATCAAAGAGGCCTTTTTGATCGACATCGCGAACGACTCTTCCGAGTTGCATCCGTCCAAGCTGTGCGAGAGTTGCATTGACGTGATTGCTCGTCAAAAAGTGGCAGAAGAAGCAGGTCAAATGTACCGATCGACGCAGAACGTCGTCAGCTCTTGGCCTCCGCATTTCGACAAATCGTGCTATATTTGCGATCTCCACTGCAAACTCTCGAAGCCTGGACGACATCCGGCGAAGAGAAAGAAGCTTCTTGGTCCTCCGAAGCGAAGCAGCGTCAGGGCGCTCGAGGACTTCCTTCATTCGATAGCCCTACCCCCATTCAAATCGTCATCATTCTCCCAAAAGCTGTATCCAGATTTTGTGACAGAAAGCAACCCGTCGCATGTTATAGAGCAGCTTCTCTGCTTTATATGCGGCGATATCACTGAAAGGCCGATTGATGCGAGCTACCACCACATAGCTTGCATGAAATGCCTCGTCAAACAATACGGCGATCTGCACTCGGGAGAGGACTGGACCTGCTCAGCAAGGGATTGCTTTACCGTTTTTAGAAGCAGCGATTGTCATCTCCCATTCAGCGAACTGGGAACGTTCGCTGCCGTTCACAAGCTTGTTGATTTCTCTTTGCGCTCGCTCGAAGTACACTGCCCTCCAGGCAAGATTCAAAAAAGTAATTGTATCTTTAGGTACGCTGTTCAAAAGGCTGCGGAGCTGTGTTTTCGTACGGCTCGCTGAAAGATCATGTTTGTCAGCCAGTTCATCATTTGCCTGTCACACCCCTGAGGCGGGTTCGGTCGCTTGAAAACATCTCAAGCATAGCAACACCAGACACAGTTCAAAAAAGCAAGCTGGCGCCGTTATTCAACGATTGCTTAGCAAGAAGAGGGGAACTACAGATGACATTGTTCTTAGTCTTCCAACAGGAAATCGAGGGCAGGTATAGACGAACTTTATAAAACAGCTTTGCCGTTTGTAATACATTTCGGTGTAGACATTAAATCTCGCGAACCTGGGTTGTCCAAGAATTCCTTCTGATCGTGCCTCTGCCCGAACGCTAAGAGATCGCACAGCCCGATTAGAGAGACTTCGCGCTTGCGTGAGTGGGGGTGCGGTCAACGACGCGAGCTCTCGTGCTCAACTGCGGCACGAAGTAAATCGAACGACGAAGGAAGAACGCCGAGATCTACTCAGAGACCCCGGATTCGTAGTTTCTTCGGGTCAGCAAATAGATGAAGGAACTGGTCTTGCTCTGAAAGCCGATCTTGGCCTGCCTTGGGCGAGACTTCGAATACTTCGTCGGTAAAACGATTCTCTGCGAGTATTTTAAACTATCTAAACGCACTTCCCTCAGATGGCTTGCAAATTGGGGAGTGAGAATCCCGGGAGAACGGAAGGACCGAGAGCTAATGAGAGAGTTGGTCCCGGAGGATATTAGAGCGGAAATGACTGTTTTCAGCTTCAAGTCCGCAAGTAATGTTATCCTCAGGCCTGCTCCACTTGTATACATTGATGACTTGTCAAAGGCCATTGCATCAGCGTTGGAAGAATTGAATAGGTACTATATCTTGAGGAATAAACTGTAGTAACCTCTGCAATAATCCTTTTAAGTTCTGGCGAGCTGACTTGGCATAATTGTATCCCAGACAATAAAATCTGGGTGAAGATTGGAGGTGACCACGGCGGTGGAAGTTTCAAGTTTTCGTTTCAGTTGGGAAACGCCCTTCTCGTGAATTCCGTTCACAACGTGCATCCCATCTGTTGCTTTGAAGCGGGTGATTCGAAAACTAACTTGGAAGTCGCATTAGGGCGATACAGAAGTCAGGTTCAGGAAATTTCGTCTCTTTCTTGGAGGTATATTGTACCGAATGCTCCCTGGATCTTTTGGTAACTTTTCATTAGAGATAAAAGCATCGATTTTTTCGTTTTTGGCGACTACGAGTTTCTGTCTCGATTGTATGGAATTTCCGGCGCCTGCGGTAAAGTAGCCATAGACTATAAATTGAAAGACTTTCTGACGTACTCTGCTTGTTACAGGCTTTCGACCGTGTCTTTGGTGCTTGTGCACAAAGCGGGAGACCCAGACGTCGCTGGAAAACAGAGACAGAGGTCAACCTCGTCTTTTGGAGTCATTGCGGAGAGACCATAGCCGTTACTCTGCAGCTGGATCTAAGTTAAAGTTTGCCAAACGCTTTAAGAACGTGATCGCTCCAGCTCTTTTCGATATTGAATTAGATCACGTAAGCCATTGAGGCAGTAATTCCTCTTTGCTATGTCTTAATTAAAAGATGTTTTATAGGTTGCTTTACCCACCCGCTCTCCACATTAGTTTAGGTATTTTTTGTCGTTTATTTAGCTTGTTGATGGACGCCTGCCGATCTCTGGACGACAAAGTCGCAAAGAAAAATCAGGAAGACCGAGAGGAGCACCGCAAGGCCGAGGACAAAGCAAGGCGTTTAGAAGAGAAAGCTGCTTTCTTCCTTCAGGAGCTTGCATGGTCTTGTCTCTCCTCTTCGGAAAACCAAGCGGCTTTCAGTGAGCTAAAAGAAGAAGCTGCTCTACTGCTGCAAAGAGCTAAAGCGATAGTAAGACATGTGTTGATTGATTAGTCCTATTAGACTACCAAGCTGCCTTTAGAGAGAAGCAGCAAATCACCTTCTAACAGCCGAAGCAGAGGTTGGGATGTGCGTAAAGGCAGTGGAAGAAGCTATTTCCCAGTGCAAAGTCGACAGGCAGATCTACTTCGGAGGCACTTTTGTAGGAAATCATGTTCAAAAGGCGCTGAAGGTAAGTGACTTCTTTCAAATCGAAAAAAGAGAACTCCCTTTTCATAGTAGAACAACATAAACGTAATCTGCAACTCTATTCGAGATCTTGCGTACGAAGACCCTGCCATCATCGTCGAAGCCGAAGCCGTGTCTAAGAAATTTCGAACGGCTTTTACCCTATTTCGGAGATGCCACGCCCTGTATAGCCTTTGCAGGAAGCTTTCAGAAAGCGAAATTGATGAGCTTGGTAGAAAATTGTCTTTATTGCCCGATGCTTTATGACATAATTTCCTAGACATGGCGATAAAAGATTTCATGAGATTCTATAGAGAATCCTTTGAATCGTCGATCATTGCAAAGATGCACTTTCTTGAAGACCATGCCGTTCCGTGGATTCAGCAGTGGAAAGTCGGTCTATCGTTTCATGGCGAGCAAGCCGCAGAATCGATCCATGCCGAGTTCAACAAGGACATGAGACCATATGCTTCCATTAGGTACAACTTCGAAATCTAACAATTAAATTAATATAAGTTATTTAATCGGTTGCGTTATAGAGATCCATTGAAATAGCTAAAGCTCGTCTTTACGAATTACTATGCGAAGCATTCAGCCAACCTAAGGAAAAGGTTTCCTAAGTCCTGAATACGCGCGTGGAGGTACGTTTCAGGCTAATGAGAAAAGTAATTAGAAGAGGGAGTACTAGGCGACGAGGAGAAGGCGGAAATTCGGAAGAGGGCTAGTGGGGGTGGAACGGGGAGTGGGAGGGTGGCGATACGGCAGGGAGGTGGACGGGTGCCGTATTCCCGGCTTTTCTAAAAGCCCTAACCGGTCTCAGAAAATCGGCTCTGAATCGCGTACACCAGGCCGCGGGAAGTTCAGTCTGTCACCGATAGGTTCGTATTAGATGTATCTATCTTTTCCAACCGGTCGCTTGGCTCTGATAAATGCAGGGAAAGAGCAGGAAGGTAAAAAAGAATAAGAGAATTGCCGCCCATAATTTGATAAAAGAAGCTTTCCAGACCTCCTCGAGCAAAGAAAACGTTCCGAAAGTTCATTAGGGCCCGAGAACAACGTCGAAACGCAGTGCGTAGGCGCTACACTTGGACGAATCGCCACTGATGAGCGAGGACGTCGGATAAAAGCACTGCGCATGCGCAGCTCTGAGTTGCCACTTACGCATACAACGAAACAGCCGTGCCTTGTCTGTGATCAGACACCCGTATCGACGCAACGGGGATTGTTTTTCTGGAAGCTATCCACGATTGTTTTCAGGCCTGCCCGAGTTTCATTGGAAGTGACGCAGATGGCAACAATTTCGCTCTGGCCATTACCATCAACGGCGAGAAAAACGTGAAGGGGCATTCTCAAATTATTTAGCTTGTACGTAGCATCGAGAGCGAGGACTTCTGGGAACGATGCAAAGGCAGATACCATATCAGAATCATGAAAGAACAAGCCGCTGAATTCTGTTCCGCCGTCGGTGAATACTTCAACAATCGATCCTAGGAAATAAAAGGTACGAGAAACGATCACAGCTAAATGCAATCTTGTAAGCTTTATTCAACGCCCTACGTGAAACTAACTTGTTATATATGTACCGTAAAGTCGCCATTAAAAGCCGCGGCTGAAGTCAATAGTAGCCGCAGAAAAAGTGCGGTTTATATTCGAGTGTGTGCGTCATGTTTCTTCTAAAAACGTTTGCAGTGGTTTCGGAGTGGTTTTGCATTATGCGAAAAGCAGTTTAGCGCCTTTTTCAAGGTAGTGCGCCGCTTTTCCTCTAAGATAAAGGAATTTTTTCTGCGGCTTCTATTCGAGAGCGGCTTTTATTTAATTAAGGGCGGCTTTTAATGGCGAATTTACGGTATGTATAAGATGTATATATGATACCAACGTGTACATGCCCATGCATACAGTGGTACCTTCAATGCTTTTCAACCGTTCGATTAAGTGGTTAGGATGAAACTTCTTCTTTCCACGTATATTGGTAAGGTCGCGAAGGGTGACAGTTTTGCCTGTCAATTCTGCAATGTGCCCTTGGACCAGCTTTTTGTTTGCTTTCGATTGCAATAGCTCTTTGGCATCTTCTCTTTGGGTGTCGTTTAGCCTGCGCTGACTAGGAAGATGATTGCATACCTCCTTTTATCAGAAAGTAGAAATTAGATGTTAGCTTCCGCGCCCCTACTAGGTCGTGTAATTACTCGATCAACAACATGATTATGATCATCGTTGAACTCGCTGACGACCAAATGCCGTCCGTCTTCTGAGAGAAGGAATTTGATTCGCGCAGGACAGTCTTGCTTGAAGGTGCCAGGTGAGTAAAATATTCTTTTATATTCATTTTAATTTTTTTCTAATGTAGAACTTTTTATTGGGCTGGACACCCTTTCCCTTCGCTGTGTAATTTTTCCCGCCGAAAATGCAGGCAAAATGCATTGAAAATACTTAAGGTCTTTGTTCGCCTGTTCCGCCCTCTTAGGCGTTCGCTTCCGAGCCGCCTCCAGGAGCCTGCAGTCTCGTCGGATGAGCTGGACGGCATTCTCGGCTTCGTAAGCTTGAATCCTCGCTTCCAGCTCGGAATACGAAGAAAATTTGTCACCTGTGCTGAACATTCCGCGAAACATCCGGGTAAGTTCTGTCTGATCTCGCGGTTACGCGACGGACGACTCCGCGTCTAAGTGCCAGAAAAGTGTCTCTTGGCATGCGCGGGACACGTACGCTAACTGCCGGACCAATAGCTGTAATGATATTGGTCCGGCTGCCGGACCAATTCAGTTTCAATTCCTAGTAAGAACTTTTTCTAAGTTATGTAATCGGGCTCGTATACCCTTGGGGGTTAAACGACACCTCTTCATTACTCTCTTCCAACACTTTATTTAATAACACTGTCACACTCACAGTCACACACACTTAGACTAAGAAACCCTTCTCTTATTAGTCCGCCGGCCCACGCCCATTTTTCTCCTTCGTTACCGATTTTCGTAACCTGCAGTACGAACTAAGTTTCGGCTCATAGATCGCTTCCTTTACTTGTGCCATGTTATTCTCAACCGACGATTATCCTGTCTGTGCGTCCGTTCTATGCGAAGAAATGAGAAAGCTTCGTCGAAACTTTCCTCCGTAATTACCTCTTTCGACGCCGATCACAGCCTTTACGCATCGCTAGAATGTACAAGTTCGCCTACATTCGTCCCATTCACGTACGGAAAGAACATTAAATACCCTGTTTGAGGCCTGATGCCCCGTATCTGTTGCCCGTACCAAAGAGCACGCTGTGTGGGAAGGGGCTTGTAGGAGGCATCTCCAGGTATGCGACAACCCACATAAATATAACTACTAATATTTCTGATTTAGTCATGTCAGGCCCACCTCGCAAGAGAGCCAACACTGCCGGCGGTAGTGCAGATGGCAGCCGCCAGACTAGATCGTCTCTCCCCGCCCTCGATTTGTCCAAGTGTCTTCTCTGTCAATCAGAAAAAAAGAAAGCAAGCAACAGGAGGGTTATGGAGCCGCTCTTACGCTGTACACTGGATCAGGCAGCCGAAACTCTACTCCATGCTGCACGTGTTCACCGTGACGTGCGTGTCTTGCTGGAAATTGAGAATGCAGATCTACACGCAAAAGACATCGTCTATCACGCCACGTGTTACAGAAATTATACATCACCGAGAAGTCTTGAGTTAATTTTGAAGAAAGAACTGGCAGAGGAAAAAGGAGGATCCCCACACCAGCAAGCCTTTCTGAAATTGGCGCAATATTTACAAGACAGTCTCTTCGGCGAAACTGCATCGGTTATGTCTATGACGGAGCTCTCGTCCATGTACAAACAATACCTGAGCGATGAAGGCGTCCCTGCCGACAACTATCGAGCACATGTGCTCAAAGCTCGACTCGTTCGCCACTTCGGAGAACGCTTAGCATTTCATCGTCCTAGAAGGCAAACTCAGGCGCAGTATGTTTTCAGTAGTTCGGCTGACCCTGGGCAACTACTGGAGGATATTCAGCAAAAGACCGAAGCCGCGGCGGCCACTGTAATGGACGTCGACGAGACCGATGTCAGTGCTGCAGAGATCAGTTCAGCCGACGAGACCCGTTGCGTCTACTCTGCAGCCACGATCATCAGGCAAGCTGTGATCAATCTTAAAAATAAAGTGCCTCTACCACCGGCACGGGCTGACCTCGAAGTGAACAGGGCCCAAATCCCGAGTCCTCTTTACAATTTCCTATGCTGGTTGATTGCAGGGGATGAATCGGCGGAGGAGCTACGCATTGACAGTCATGTTACGCTCGAGTCCCCAGCACTGCAGAGGAGAGTCCTCTCAATAGCCCAGGACATAGTTTTCAGTGCAACTAGAGGACGTGTCAAGCAGCCCAAACATGTTGCTTTAGCGATGACCTTGAAGCATGTGACGGGCAGTGCTGAAGCCGTCACGCTGCTTAACAGATTTGGGCACGGAATCTCAGAATCCCAGCTCAGTGAGGTTGATACCGCAATAGCTGAAGAACAGATAGAAACACAACGTCTAGGAGAGACAATAATCCCATCCAATATCAGGCAGGGATCTTTTGTTACCCTCTGTTGGGATAATAACGACATTTGCGAGGAAACCCCCTCTGGAGAAGGAACGACTCATTGTACAAACGGAATAGCAGTACAAAGAATAGTGCAGTGTTCCGAGCGGCAGGATCTTCCTAGAAAACGAGGTGTTCCAAACCGTCATAAAAGGTCATTTTGTCTACCTCCAGTTTTCGATGAGGTTGACTACACCGCCGGACGACGTGGACAGCCTGAAGCAATTGCTGCAGATTTGGAAGACGTTACCGTTGAAGCAGGGAAAGAGATAACTATCTCTGACTTCACTTGGCTTATATCACGAATCCTTGGAGCTAACGATGAGAGCGTCAATGAACGTCGTACGCAGATGACGCCAGGTTGGACAGCGTTCAATGTTTTAACTGCCAATAACGAGATTCGACGTAGCGCGGTGGGATACTTGCCTGCCATTCCTTCATCGCCAACACAGATGTCGACTGTATACCAACTGCTCCTGCGTTCACTTGCAGTAGCAAACGAATTATGTCAGGAGAGCGTCGTTATTGTGCTCGACCAAGCAATTTATTGCAAAGCGCAGGAAATACTGTGGAAGCATAAGGAGCAGTTTTCGCGCGTCGTTCTCAGAATGGGAGCATTCCATACATGCCTCACCTTTTTGGCAACTATCGGCAGGCGCTTCGGAGACGCCGGGCTTGCTGATTTGATGACAGAAGCAGGCGTAGTTGGATCAACAGCTGCTGCCGCAGTAATTTCTGGCAAGCACTATAATCGAGCTGTACGGGCTCACAAGATAGTAATGGAAGCTTTGTACCGGGTGCTCTGGCGCAAATTTGAGACTCACGTAATTTGCTCTCACGAGGACGGGCGAGCGACTATCACAACCGATTTACGAGAGCGGATATTGGCTTTGCAAATGTCCGGCTTCAGTCACAGTGACTTCAATTCGATTGCTCAGTCGGATGCACTTCGTCAGCTGTTCGGATTATTCTCTCAATGGGTGTCTGAGTTTAGATCGCCTGTTTCCAAGCTGTGGGTGTCCTACCTGGACATGGTCTGCCTCCTTCTCAACTTTATACGCTCCAGTCGAATCGGCGATTGGAAACTGCATCTCCGCTGCATCCAGAAAATGTTGCCGTGGTTCTTCGCCTATGACAGAATGAACTACAGTCGCTACCTATCGCTGTATTTATGTGAGATGCAAGCCTTACCAAAAACGCATCCTGAAGTTCATGAGCAATTTCTTGCCGGTGAATTCTCCGTGCAACGAGGAGAAAACTCTTTCAGTCAAATTCCAGTCGACCAAACCATCGAACAGACTATAAATCGTGACTCGAAGACACAAGGAGGGATTATAGGATTCAGTCAGAAGGCTGGCGCAGTGCAGAGATGGATTCTTACCGCGCATCAAAGGCCAGAAATGCGAAGTATTTGCAGAGAAATGGCGGGACTCACCCAATATGAACGTGTACACAAAGAATGTGGTGGTATTCGAGTGGACCGTGACGAGAATGCCGTCGAAGCTGTCATCTCGGCTCTTTCGTCGCTCATTGATCCATTCGAAGAATCGAATGAGAACAACATAGTCAACATTACCTCAGGTGCTATCGCGACTGACGCTATCACGGCAGATTTAGAAGGAGCATTCAAGTTAGGCCATCAGCGCTTCTTACAGTTTGTGGCTGAGAGGGTTACATCGACAACTGTCCTGTTCAGTAATCCACTGAGCAAATTGAAACTGAAAACGTTCTCTTCAATGTCTAAACGAAAGACTGTCAGAATCACCGGAAGAGATGTAATTGTTCAAGCTGACAGGAGCCTCTTTGCAAGAATGCTCGTCGTCGCCCAAAGCCGATGCTTTGACTTGAGAAGGGTGCTGTCTTACGAACTCGGACCAGTTCCATGGGCGATAGCAACCGTCGACGGAAATCCTGTGAAAACGGCAAAGTCAAAATTGCTCGATATTGTTGAAAATGGTGTCTCTCCGGCAGAAAGTGTACCGCACGACGCAGCTTGGATGATTGATGCAATGGCCGTATTTCACAGCATAACGGCTCCTACAGCGACGTTTGCAGATTTGGCAAAATTAGTATTTGACATAATTACGGCACCTTTTCAGCAAGGATCGAGAAGAGTCGATTTCGTCGTTGACCGCTATCCAGCGGTAAGCATCAAGGGCAGAGAAAGAGAGCGCCGTACTGTGCTAGGAGCAGTCAAAATTAAAATAGCAGGCCGGACACAGAAGTGCCCTACCCAATGGAAAAAGTTTCTGTCCGTTGACTCAAACAAGGAAGACCTTACGAAATTTATGGCAAGGGAATGGTCCAGATCAGAATATGCGGAAAAGCTATACAACAGAACTCTATACGTTACTCACGGAGAGGTCTGCAGTCGATATACGAGTGACGATGGGCTCCAAATCATCGTCGAAGATATCGACGTCCTCCGTTCAACTCACGAAGAAGCTGATACTCGTCTGCTCCTGCACACTTCCCACGCCGCATCAGATGGCTATGCTGCTATTGTGATCCGCTCACCAGACACCGACGTGGCCATCCTGACGGTCTCCCTAGCGAATCGGATTCCGAGTCATATCTACTTCCGCACTGGAACCAAAAGCAGAACACGTTTCATCGATATAAACGCCGTTCGAGTTAACCTGGGTGACGGGGTGTCTGACTCTCTATTAGGATTTCACGCATTGACCGGCTGTGATACAACTAGTGCCTTCAGGAGAAGGGGAAAGAAAGCGGCATTCGACATTCTTCGAGATGATCAGGACGGAATATCATGCCGAGGATTGCAGCGTCTTGGACAGGAGCTCGATGTTCCGGACGATGTCTACGCCATTTGCGAAACCTTCGTTTGCCGGATGTATGGCTGCAAGACGTCCAATTCTGTCAACGACGCGCGCTATCATCTCTTCTCATCCAGAGCTATTTCAGGAGAGAATCTCCCGCCAACACAGGATTGTCTGAGAAAACATATTGACAGAGCAAACTACCAAGCACTAATCTGGCAGTGTGCTTTGGAGCCTAGGCCGTCTGTTCCCATGCCAATGGGGCATGGATGGTACCTCAAAGGGGAAAGTCTTGAAGTGACTTGGATGACGCAAAGCCCGGCACCTGACGAGTTATTGCTGCTGGTGAACTGCCATTGCAAGACTGGCTGCAATTCAGGCAGATGTTCTTGCAGTCGCGCAAGAATGCCTTGCACGGATGCCTGTACGTGCAGTGACTGCACAAACCAGCAAATAGCACACACAGAATGTGATGATTGTGAAAGTGACAATGACGATACTATTCTTAACTAACTAGGTAGTAAAATAAACAGTACACCCTTGATTCTAGTCATCCATAACGAGCTTACCTTCAGCGATATGGAGATAACGTAGCTACGTAGAAAAATATGCTGCAGGATTGTCATCCATTTGTTGGCCAGCAGTCTATTCCTAGAAAATGTCAAACACAATGCTGACACGAATTCTCAGCGAGAGAGTACCTAAAATGCAATGAATTTCAGCCTCACAAACGACAGATTAGCCATTCGTCAGCGTGGAGAGCTCAAAGAGTTAGGAGAAATGCCCTTTCCCGCCCATCTACGAGAGGAACATACGGGACAATAGCAGTGATTCGCCAGACAAAGATATCTCGCGAACGGACAATCTTCGAAGTTCTTAACCAAGCTCGCGTTGGTACTTTACCTCTGTAAAACACGTTGATGTTGTCAAATGCAGTTCGTACTCAGAGTGCAACGACATGGAACGATATATGGGCGTGGGCCGGCGGACTATATATAGTCCCTCGTGGACAGACCGGTAGGCGTCTGTCCACCTTCTTGTACGCCTACTCTATGTCCCTAACTCTTTGTACCTACGCGAACTATTTTCAGATACTATTGTGCGAGGGCATGCGCTACGAGGGCATGCGCTACGGCGCATGCCCGTACTCATTTGTGCTTACGATGAGGAGCCGAATGGGTCTCCTCGTTACATTTCCGCCGCCTCAAGAGGAGCTCGTCCTCGAGCGCAACGGGGCTCGGAGCTTCTCTCTTGGGCGCAGACCATACAGTGCACCCACGCATAAAGTTCCTCACTTTAAAGCGCGCTAGCGCCTTTGTCGAATGTCGTACGTCATCGGGAATGACATCATTAATTCGAATCCTCTGTCCCGTAGGATTCCAATGATGTATGGCGCGTAGGCGTTCAACAAAGTACGTATATGAAGGTCACGTGCTGCTACGTGATTGGCTCGTAGCGTATGCGACGGTTAGGTTCCCTTGGTGACGCCCTAGCGCGCTACCACTACTCTGATACCGTTTCTTCGTTTTCTACGTATTATGCGGGATGACAATTTCGTACTTGCATAGAAAAGAAACGGGCAGTACCACAGTAAATCGTTCAGCGCGTTTTACTGTCTTTTTTGGGGTGGGACCATGTGCGCGCGCTAGCCACGCCCATGAAAACGAATAACTTCTAAACTACGCGAAAGATTGAAAATCGCCTTGACCAATTTTTTTAGCTTTCCTTTTTATGTCGTTTCGCGTGGGTGCCGAATCGCGAATTGCTTCGTAGGCTCTAGAAAACGCCCTTAGCAACGATACTTCACAGCGAAATTGTGGGCAAACGAAGAATCAAACTCAAAATCGCTTCGACCAATATTTAGAAAAGTGTAGGCTGTTGCTTTCCGAAGAAAGAAGTAGAGTGGTTACCTAGGGATTGACGCCAGCAAACGGCGAAAAGTACTTTTGCAATATCGCGAAGGATTACTCTATCAGTATGCATGCAATCGACTAATCCTTCGACCAAATCTTAGAGAAAGTATGTCATATATACGCGAAACGATAATAAATCTGAATGACGCGGCTAAATCCGGGGAAGGGTCACGTGGGAACCTTATGCATGGGTGCACTGTACCTCCGAAGCGGACGTTCTGGTGAAGGACCGCCTGCCTCTCCACCAGGGTCAACGAATTTTTGCAACTCTTCCCTCCTTCCCTCAATCCAATTTTCGATGAGGGAGCCGTTTTTCCCAAGGCGCCAAGCGTACTGCAGTCAGAAGACGTACAACAGCCCGGTGCTTCTTGGCCCTTCGCTTTCGATTCCTCCTGGCGTTTTTCTTCCGGTTGCTCGTTGCAACGTTATATCAGCTCCTGACCTCAACATAGATGTGGATCACGTAAAATGTCGCGGAAAACAGCAATTAATTAGAATTTATATTTTATTTGCAATTCGCTATTCCTGATCTGCAATTTAGCTTTGGAATTTTTACTCGCCTTTTTAATTTATTGGAAAGTGCTTGTCGCACATTGGATGATCAACATCAAAAGGAAAAGGAAAAAGAATTCATAAAAAGAGCAGAAAAAACGAAGCGTCTAGACAAAAAAACGGTCTCTTTTCTTCAGAATCTCACATGGTTTTGCTTATCTGGCCCGGACGAATATCAAGAGAGAATAGAAGACATAAAAGCCGAAGTTAATCGACTTCAGCTGAAAGTAAAGATGATTCAGATAGTAACGCTGCACTCTCTGATCATTGCGGGGGAGTCGGCACTGTCCACGTTGCGGAATCCAAAGGCAAGCGTACTTTGGCTGCTCGTTTATGGGAAACCACGTGCATAAGAGACCCTCAGAGTTAGTCCCATTAATATACTGTTTTCAAGTCAACTACTTCTAATTGTAGGAAGAGAATATGCAACGAATTTTCGAATCAGTCCGACTGCCATTTAGTGAAAGTTCCTTCACTATCGAGCCACACTCTCTCAGGCGCCATTTGAGCATTTGGCCATGTTTCGTCTAGGAATGCTATAGGCCTTCATTCTTTTCGATATTTCCTATATTCTGGAAGATACTTATTTGTCGACTCAATGATATCTCGTCGTTCGTAAAATAAGACCTTGTCGCTACGCTTGGCTTACCTAATTTTCAGCTTCCGTAGGACTTTGTGAAGAGGCGATCGTCCGTACGGAAAATTTCCGTCTGATTTTTAATTTAGTCAGAATTTTGTCTAAGGTGGGGTATGATAGACTCTCGTAAAATGGAGGCACTGTACGTCTTATTAATTAAGACCCTCATCACTGTAAGCTGACGCGAAACACTAAGTGAACTATCGATTTTACGAGACGGAATTTATGCTCCACTAGGCGGAGTATCAATTCCAGCAGTTGGAATTTATCCTCCGCTTAGTACAGTAAAAATTCCAGCAAACGGAATTTATACTTCACTAGGCGTAGCGAGTTGCAGACACTTGTACCTCGGGGATTTCTTTTGTTTCCTCGTCAGAAAGAACGTAAAGAAAAAAAAAATGTTTCGAAAAACTCCTTCCTAATGACCCCGAGGAAAATCAGAATTAAACGGCCTCAATAAAAAATGTCGCAGGTCTCAAATAATTCTGACTGCACCTTTCCCGGATGGTTGCGTCTAAATGTAAAATGCTGCGTACACAATTGAACATCAATCTCGACGGAGTTGTGCCTGTATTCAACCAATTTTGTTAATGCGTTGTGCGATGTTATGCAATTCTCCGCTTCCAGTTTCTCCAATTCTGATAATATTACTGCCAAATACAATTTTCAAATCGTCCAAGACAATTTCAAAAATCTTCTAAGAAGATTTTAAAAATGGTCCAAGACAATTTTAAATACGCCCAAGACTATTTTAAAGATAGTATAAGACAATTTAAAATTTTGAAATGAGAACTACGGTGACATAATAAGTACCTAATGTAGAAATATAATATGAAAAGAAATAATAAATATACCGAAGACGTAAAATACAAGGACATACGTGTTGCAGTGGCTTCCACAAATTCTCATTTAGAGAAATAAAAGTCAATGTTTAAATACGTTTGTAGATTTTCTTCTTACGTCCTTGTAGACTTTTGACACGTGAAACTTGAAAGATTAATCCAGCCTAAATAAAGGTGCTAAATGTTACTTTCTCGTTTCAGCGCTTCTCCCGCCTGAGGTTGCTGATATGGATCGGGTCCAGGATCGAGTGCAATCGCTGGTGAGAATTAAAACTATTTACGCAGTTATAATTAACTTTAAATTGGATCCTACCCTGAGCAACTCCGTGGTGCGGTGCTGGTACCAAGTGGCGGCGGAGGCATTGGTGATGATGGCGATGGTAGTGTTGCTAGTGAGAATTAGAACCAATCACGCAGTTAATCAACAATAAATTAAGATTGGATCCTACCCTGAAGATAGTCAGGTGGCTGTGGTGCAGGAAGTGGTATTTCTACAGGCAGTAAATTGATATTAAATTTAGATAGAATCCTACCCTGAAGGCATCACCAACATCATGTGGTCGTGGTAATTCTTCTACAGGCGAGAGTAAGACCAATCACGCAGTAAATTAATAGCGTAGAATCAAATGACCTTCGGTCATCTAAGAAGAAAGAAACATAATGTCTATAATTTGAATAATCGCAATATTGTTATTTACTTTCATTTGCTCAATTTGGTCCTTCAGTTTGTCAATTTCAATACCTTATCTTTTTTCTCATCATTGTCTAAAAAGCAAAATTTGCAAATAGTTACTATTAGTTACTATTAGAGTAACCGAATAATTGTCAGCTTCATTTGTCTCTAAAGTTTCTTATTTTCATCTAACAAGGAATATTTTGCAAAATCTGGCAACGTGACCCGGAGAAACGGTCGGATCAAACGACCTTGTAGCCTCAGACCCTTTCCAGCGTGCTAAACGTGGGCGTGGTGGCTGCTTGAACCGTGTGGGCAGTATACGGGGATCGAGCAACCGCTCCTGTTGCTCAATCGCTGATTCGCCGAAGCCCTAGACGAGTTATGACGAACCCAAAACTCTAATGGTTGGCGCACTTAGAAATGCGCGCACGCTACCCAACTCTTTAACCTCAACGGCCACCAAAGTGCCTCGAAAGAGACCCCACTTCTCGACGCCCGCAGAAATGAGTCGAGAACGTTCGTCGCCTTGTGCGACTATCCATTTACGTGTCGAGGGGAACTTACGCCGTTCTGATTTGTGGACGCAATGCGATTACGCCATTTCCTCGACACGCGAATTCGACGAACGTTCTCGATTCATTTCTGCGGACGTCGTCTCTTTCGAGCGCATCCACCACGGCCACGTGTTTTTGGATTCTAACGACCTTGGCAGCGCGGCTGCCACGCACGTACTCGCGACTCTTTACGCTTTGAGTCGCTACTTTCGCCTCTCGCGTGACGAAAACAATGCCTGCAGAGTACAGTACTGTATGCGAACGAAGCGTGTTTGCGTGGGCGTTTCGCATAGCTGCAATTTTCCGATCGATCTTCAGCACCTCGTATGCGAAACTAGCACTTGCGCAAACACGCGTCGATCGCTGTTTATCGCCGACTCTCTGCTGAGATCGTCCCTGCTATTCCGCGGGGCTGGATGCCGAGTCCAGACTACAATAAAAGCTAAAAGCATCTTTCTCATCGTAGATGTTCCTTGCGCAATGCCATGTCCACGCTCTGACGAATCACTTCTATTTTATTATCCGTTTTCGAATGCGTAGGTGCCTGCCGGATACCTTTGCCTGTCGCTTTCCGAGTCGCTAAAATAGGGATGCCAGTCCTGCTCCGAGTGCGTTGACCTGCCTGGCTCATAGTTAGTGTGCAAAATAATCAGGAAGTTCAACACAAGTGACGCTGTCTGCTGCAGCGTTGCGAATCCCCGGATAGCGCAACTTAGATTTCAATAACCGGTGACGTCGCCGTGTTGGCGTCGCTCGAGACTGTCGCTTAGTCCGTCGCAGAGACGTCGCACGTCTTTAAGAAAGTGCATTTGAGTTCTGCTGTAGCCTTATCAATGTGGCGACCGTGAATTGCCAGCTTCTCTTGAGTAGTGCAATATGTTGTCTCATCAAACATTAAAGCAAAATGCTCAGAATCCTTCAATTTTTCGAGAGTTCTTTTATCCAAGAGCTCAGATATAACGTAAGGCATCTCTTGTATCGATTTGGGACTGGTGTAGATAGCCGTTCGAGCTACTCTAATCTTATCTTTAATTTCTACTCTCAACCACGAAGGCAGATCTAGGATCGTTTCAAAATTGGTAGTTTGAGCCAAACGTCGCTTAGCAATGAAATGCCGACAACAAATTGCTTGCTCGATTCCTTCAGCAGGAACAACAGGATTTATACCAGACGCAACGTTAGGCTTTGAAGCGAGACGCTCCAACTTTACACACGTTATGTGTGACTCGCATTCTTCGTGTCTAATTATACTTTCAAGACTCAATCGCGTACAGGGCTTCTTAATCCACGATTCGTGCTTAAATGGCCTCGCTCCAGAGCAGTGCTTCTGGCAAATACTACATGTCATGCCCCTTGTAGAACGATTGTACTTGAGTCAGCTTCTTCCCGTCAGCCACTCAATTTGAAATCGGAACGATCCCTTCGAAGTCGAACTCTTAGAAGTAACACGACTCGAAGTAGAAGCCGCTACGTGAATCGCATTCTCGGCAGTGTCGTCGTCATCTATAAGCTCGCCGTCCGCGTCGTTATTGTTGTCGATGAGCTCACCGTCTGCGTCGTTATCTTCGTTGATAAGCTCACCGTCCTCGTCGTTATCGGCGGCGATATCGACGACGAACTGTGACGAGCCTTCGTCGGCGTTGGATTCTTGATCAGAGACCAACCAACTTGGGAGATTTGAGGCTGTTCTTCTTCCTCACTTTGAGGAGAGTGCGATTGCTCGGTTCGAGACCGCTTTCGAAAGTATTTCAGGAGAGACGTGACTCATAGAAGAAGCTCTTGAGATAATCACGTTGAACAAACAGAAGAGAATCACAAGATTTCCGTAAACGACCTCAATAAGAGATGTGTACGCTCTGCCGCCTCGATTTGAATAAGATAGCGTGCTCTCTGTACGCTTAAATGCTGCCTTTATGCTCGCGGTAATTCTATTTATATGGGTAAAAAGCAGCTCATATGGGTTCAAAAATGGGGAGTATGGGTTGATTTCCCCATTCCGCCCCATGTGGCAGAACCCTGACGACGAAGTGGCTAAAGTGCCATTCAACGGCGACGAAGTACGGGGTAGTTTGGGAGAGTGGGAGCGTTCTCTTTGTAGAGACGATATGAGAAAGGCCGGCGTACTTCTCCTTGAATTCTAACGAAAGCTTCGTCCTCGTTCAAGCGCCACAACTGCTGCCAATGTCGTCGGACCCATCTTGTCTTGCTCTGGAAGAAAAATTCCCCGCTGGAGAAATCAATGCTCCATCAATAGGGGCGACATCGATGAATATGGCCGTGGAAAATATCAGCATGACAGCCTCATTCATGACGACGACTTCTGCTGCCGAGCAAGAAATTGGGCTCGACAACACTCGAACCAACTAGGACAACCCAACATGACAGTCCACGACTTCCGGCAGTTCTCTCTTCTGCCCGATATGATGCAGAAGAGAGATAATGTAAATTTTTAAAAAAAATTATTTATTTATTAATTTTGGTTTTCTTCGTTGCTCTATCGGAACGGAGACAAGCAGGAAGTCTCTACATCATCTTGGGTTCGAAGTTCGGCAGACGGGGCACAAGTCGACGTACAATCATGAATGACGGTAACGAACGGGACGACGTGAGGCTGTATCGTAAAACTTATATAGAGTATGTAGATACTTGCCCACATTCCGATGTGTCGTCTGTCTTCTAGTGTACAGTGGGGTCAGAAAGGTTTCGGCACCTTCCAAATTTGCTCAGTTCATGGCTATACGATCCAAACTAGAGTCCCTGTCTTCTGAGAAGATTTACTGTCTTCCTCTGTAAAAAGTGTAGATCATGACGTCATCGTTACGTAGCCAAACGTAACGATGACGTCGCATTTGTCGTATGATTTTCTTTACCTTCCATGCTCTCTGCGGCACTCTCTCTTCTTTCGGCAATCCCTATGCCGAAGACTCCTTGGCCAGTACGATCTACCACTGATCTTTAAGGTCGGTGATCTTTTATACCGCCCGCAAAAAAGATCACCGGCATAAAAGATCAAATTGAAATAAACGTAATCGTCCTCTAAGGCACGCTGTTACGACGTCACTGCAAGCATTGACGGAGCTGCAAGACAGCAGGGCAGCTTCCATTGTTATTTTGCGCCCTAGCTAACAAGCTCCTGACAATTTGATCTTTTCGGCCGGTGATCTTTTTTGCCGGCGGCATAAAAGATTACAGGCCGAAAAGATCAGTGGTAGATCGTACTGGCGGAGGAGTCTTCGGCATAGAGATTGCCGAAAGAAAAGAGTGCCGCAGACAGCATTTAAGGTAAAGAAAATCATACTCCACATGCGACGTCATCGTTAAGGCCGATGCACACTAGCGACGTAACGTAACATAGCGTAACTTATTGTTACGTCAAAAATATGCAACGTAACGCAACGTAACGCAGCGTAAGAGGCATTCACACTTGCTAATTGAACAATCAACAATGGGGCGTGTGAATCGCAGGCGGCGTTTGCTTTTGTTTCTTCTTCTCCTACGTCGAAGACTGCGTCGCGAGCGTCAAAAAAGGGAGTGGGTACGAAAAATTAATCAATCAAGGGAAGAAAAGGGGGAGTATCATAGCCTTATCAGCGAAATGCGATTATCGGAAAATGAAAGTTTTTACAAATATTTTTGATGACGCCTTCTCCATTTGATCATCTTTTAAGTTTAATTGGACCATCAATTTCAAAACCATCAACAACATTTCGAAAGTCTATCTCTGCGGCGGAAAGGCTAGCTATTACTTTGCGCTATTAAGTAACAGGGGATTCTATGCAAACTATCGCCTTTAGCTATCGCGTCGGACATTCTACCGTCTGTAAAATTATCTATATTACTTGCGCAGCTCTTTGGGATATTGGCTTGTATATATATTCGCACGCCAAAAGCGCTACTAACTAGAAAGAAATTATTGACGAATATGAATCACTATGGAACTTCCCTCATTGTATTGGCAGCATCGACGGCAAGCATGTTGTTATTCAAGCTCCCAAAGGAGGAGGGTCAATGTATTTTAACATTATTAATTAATTAATTAAACATTCTCACAGTCTAGTACTCCTTGCGACTTGCGACGCCAAATATTGCTTTACCTTACTCAACGTAGGTCATCAAAAAAATGCACGGAGAAGTTGCATTTACAATATGTACCGCTAAACGCAGCTTTAGGCTGAAGATATTTCCACTGAAGAAATCGACCCCTTTTCCCAGCGCCGAATGGTTGATTGCTGACGACGAGGATTTAGCCACGAAAAAAAGACTTTAGAAAGCGCTTCGGTAGCGACGATAGCCGACTTATCTGGTCGTCGAGAAACACGTGACTGGGGCACGCTTCTAACTCGTTTCCAATCCCCTTCTTCTAGTATCCGTGTTAAACTGTACGCAGTACCCGTCCAAAATGTTTCCACGTTGCGGAATTACGGATTTTAAGTTTGAAAAAAGGGATATGCATGTTTGTGGTAAGACTATAGAACTGCAACTCCTTTTTCAAAGAAATAGCAGACGTTACGTACATGTAGGTTTGGTCATAAACGGAGAGTTCAACTCATTGAGAGGTCGGTGAAAACATACCTAGGCCGACTAATATGTTTGGTCACAGGTGGCTGAAATAGGCATTCAAAAATCGCCACCAAACATCTTCACTCCAACAAGTTGGCAACAGAAAGCTATACGAAACGGACAGCGACATTGATTTGTACAGCAGATTTAGAAAATATTTCGGCAGTATCCCGCATCCATCTGTTCCTCTCGACATCTCGAGGTAGGCCTGACAACGTCTCGTATGCTCGTTTCCTCAGAAACCCGGGCTTAGATAGTGTTCATGATGTTTATCATGAACCGGAAGTAGTCGGTCTCTCTCAGAACTTGATTTCAACAGATTCGTCAAACTTTGACGCGGTCAAACAGAACGACGCAGACGGTATATGATTTTGAAGTGGACAAAGACGTCTACCAAAGAGAGAGGATCACGGTGAGAAACCCGCAATGCCCACAGGTAAGTCGATAACGGACGCAATCGCGCGACCGATAACGTTCACAATCGCGCGATCGCGCACTCCCGCCAAACCAACGACATGCGCCGAACCAGTGAACCAAAGACACCAATAAACAACGCAACGGATATCGCTAGCGTGCGTCTCGTCTACGAGAACGTCGCTCACGTCGCCAGATCGCGACTGTACTGAGCCAGTTGTTGTGGCTGGAGGCGGATGTAGCGCGTAAACGTCGCGCTCTTCCAGCGCCCAAGAGTACGGATTGTCGAATCGTTGAGACCTCGCGCTGCTGCCGTCGTGGCCGATCCAAAAGCTATGCCGCGCAATAGTGATGCGTCGACGCCCGCTGCTGTCAACGCCCTCCGCACTTCAGCAACAAGCTCACGACAGCGTCTGTCCGTTCTCGAATCAGAACAGCGGACCGGGCGCGGGTCCCCGACGTGCCAGGTACGCCAACAAGGCCTCGACGGGGCACAAATCCGTGCGTGTCCGACCAAGCACGATCGAAACACCCCGCCTGAATACTTCTGGGCATATCACTCTTGAATTGATTGGAGTTGCATCCAAGTTATGGCTGGTTAGACAACGTGATTATATTTCGATCGCAACAAATGAGGTAATTTTTGCTAATTAACTTGAATTGGCCTTCATTAGTCATTCTGTATTTAGTTTCGTTTCAGCTTCTCTGGAGTGCAGCCTCGCACATAGCTGTATAGGGAATTTGAAGCAAAATGCCGCAATCCAACCTATTGATGAAATAGGAATCGATTGCCGTTGCTATGACAATGGCGTCGGCTGTTGATATCAGTCCGCTATCATCGCCATCAAAAGCTGTCGATCCACTGTTTGGCAGATCGCTGATCACTATAACTCGCATGCAACTAACCGAACAACAAAGCTGCAGTCGATATGGTGCAGCTTTTGACATACGATTTTTCTGCTGTGTCGCAACGTCGGTGAGAAAAAGAGCTGAGCGAAAGCTGATTTCTTTTTGATTCTCCACAAGAAACAAAGACCGAAATGACGGAAAGATTCATAGCGCATTAATTTACTGCGTGTCAAGCTGTTTTCGACACCATCGCCACTTCCACAAAGACAGTTCAAAAACAAAGAGGTTTCTGAAAATTCCCTGTGGCGTACGACCTTGTTTTTTGACACATTAGTATATTGTATTTGTGGGAAAAGCTTACAGTTCTGTTGCCTGATCTTTTACGAGCGACGTCGGCAACTTCATTCTCACAATTTTACAAGGAATGCTTGAACTGCAACGCGCCAATAGCACGAACATGCTTTTGGAAGTTGCGCGTTGTTACGGCATTTGTAGCAAAACTGGCGAACCAACGTACGGAAGCGATACAGTTTAGTCATTTTTTCCGCCAGGTTGACAAGTGTCAGACAATGTTTCACAATTTTTGGAAAAGATGGATTAGTCTTCATAGAGGTCCTGGGGGGAAAGGAATCTCTCTTTCTCAAATCGAAATGATCCCGGCTAAGGCCAGAGATCATCAAAATGAGTAAAAACGTTTAGGCTAAATTCAATAACGCTATGTCTCAATACCAACAATACAAAGGAGCTGGGCATTGTGGGGGTTTTTTGATGGAGCGGAAATTTAAGTATCAAATAGACATACTGAATTTTTGACAATTAAGAAAGTGAAGAATGGATAGAGGATTATTTTCGTAGCTGCTGCATGGCATCCCGTGCTGAAGGTATGATCCTAACAGTCTTAGCGCGCGATCACGCAATTGTCGCGCAATTTAATACTTATTGTTATTTTGAGCAATACGATCTTCCTTTTTTGAAAACAAATCAGTGACATCTCAAGCCTAATATTATTATTACCTCAGTCTCATGGCGCAAGGGAACGACTCTGACATCGGTTAGATTAAGGTGAACAGCGTGCAGTTTTTCGCAACACTGACTGCGTTCGTCCAACGGACATAGTCGGTTTATCAGTGGAGCCATTGGAGTGTGTTGCAGCATCCGTTGCAACACAACAAAATATGAGGATTTCTGAAAGAGTGCATCTAAAGAGCGCCGAATTGTTGTACTGTGAACCGTTACCTGGGTCGCATAACTTCGCTCAACCAATAGAAGGGCGCAAGAAGCTTTTCCCATTCATCTCTAAACGTCTTATTTAAAAATGGCGCATCGAATTCATCAATTCGAGTGACGGCACGCTCTTCTTTCTTTCTAAAGGTTATTGGAATGAGATCAACAAAGAGTTCGGTCATCTAATTAAGCAAAATGTATCACATGGTGATAAACTGATATTTGACTTGTGTCGGTATACAGTGAAGTAAGAATAGCGACGTACCTGCCGCCGGCGGCGTTCAAAAATTCATCTTACAGAAAGAAGAAAATGAAATCATTGCCTTTCCTTCTTACCAGGAGGTAAACAATATATTGCAGCAACTAAGAGAAAAAGGCGCTTGAATTTATTATTGACTAGCTAGCTACACGGCAAATTCTTACTGGTCTCTTCGATGTTATCAGCGTCGTTCTGTTCGTCTTCTTGTCATGCGCAAAAGAAAATATTTCGAGTGAAGATGAAAATCAGTTAAAGGGGCACTGTAACGGTTTTTCGATTGTAGCCTAATCGCTTCGTCTTACCGATTGATGTCTTCCTACGAAGCGGTACTTCTTCCAGCTCCTCCGCGTAAAGTATACCGAACGTTTTGTACTTCGGCAGCGTGCGCGCGAGCAAGGAACTATGACGTCTCGAGTCCAATTTCTCTTCCCGTATGTATATTCCCCCGATCGTCGTCGGCGTCTACACCGCTGTTCGTCGGCCGTTTGATCCTTGCTCGCACGCGGACAGCTACTAAGGTATAAGCCGTCGATAGTGTCCTATTTGGGGGATCGTAGCAGCAACCGCTATCGTAAACCAGTGGACACGCCCATTCGCTCGTTTATCGCTTTCTATTGCCATAATGGCGCGTGACGCCATCCATGCCGCTCCGCTATAGCAGTATTATCTCAATTAAGACTAGCTGATTGGGCCTTAGTTATTATGCCTCCTTACGACGTGTTCTTCAGCAACGTTCTCACTCTTGAAAGCATTGAGGACACTATGCACGCCATGATTACGTCCCGGACCACTTTTTATGATAGAAAAAGTAGTCCCCCGGATAACTTTTTATGGTAGAAAGAGTAGTCCCTCGGACCAATTTTTATGCTTGTGCTCGCTTCGGCCGCTGTGCTGCGAATGGGTCTGCCCGCGCACGACGCTCCATATAAACGACGGCTAACAATGATGTTAACCTGCCAATAATACGACTCCCATGCGCGATTAAATTTCTTCCACTTTCGCCGTTGTATGTCGGATTGCTGAGATCGAGCTGCTCGGACGGGCGAGTTAGAGGGGTAGCCATAATCAGACTCCTGTCATCATGGTATGTTCAGAGTAATCTATTGTGCTAGGGTACACTTGCAGCCTTAAATAACTAACAAACAGGAAGTAGACAGAACACAACCTCACCCAACATATATAGATATTAACTGTCGGTTCGTCACACCTTTGCCTCCCGCTCTCTCTGCTGTGATTGGCCTCCCCTTTTTTGCCACTCTTTTTTCCTGCTCCTGAATTCGCTTTTGCACTTTCCCCTGTTTTTTCTCTTCCTGCTTCGGTTCTTCTTCCTTTGTTTGCTTCATTTCTGTCTGCTGTTTTTACTTTTGTCATCGGGGCCGGCATCAGCATCGCTCTCTTTTCTCTCATCACCCTTTTTCGCTGTATGACTTATATTCCAAATTAGAATTCGAGAAAAACCCGCTGCAACTAAGAAAGCAAGTTGAATTTAGTAAAGACCCTGCCTACGGATACCTACTGTTGAACAGCTTCTGCTCTTCCGTTTGTTTCTATCAGTCCAATTTCTGTTGTTCCAGTTCGTTTTGCCTTTCCTCTCCCACATGCTCACGGTCTCTCTGCTGTTTGGCTTCCTCTTCTATGCGCTTCTATCTTTCCAGTTCGTCCCGCCTTTTGTTCCCCTTTTGCTCTCCCTGTTGTTTGCTCTCCTCTACCCGGAGCTTTGATGTCTTCTTTTTTCCTTGCGTTTTCTTTTCCCTTTTCTTATGCTCTCTCTGCTGTTCTTTCTCTTGTCGGAGCTTCTGTTCTTTCCTTTTTCCTCTTTCTGCCTCATTTCTTTCTGCCTTTTTTCTCCTTTTCATCGGTATCGCTTCCCTTATCTGACTCCATTTCAGAGTCCGACTCGGAGAAATAGCCAGATGAGACAACTATTATGAATACGCGTCATTGAATTTAGTGAAAACTCTGCCAACGCGCTCAAACTTTTGCCTAGATTCACCAATGTAACTTTAGATGCGATTTTCGTTGTTTTGATTGGGCAACATTTCACTTTTTATAATTATCGGCTCACGGACGATTTCTGATGTTTCCTTTTCTTTTCCCTCGGGCACTTCAAATGGTATTCCCACGCTCTGCTGCAGCTTGTAATTCTTCGGACCCCATCCTCCTCTTTTCAATGCCTGCCAAAAGGCATTACAGTGTACAGTCAATGGTGTTGTAGTGACTCTAGTCCTGCCAGCGAAAGAAGGACATCCAGACGTCCGCATCGCACAACTATGCATCCCGTGTATTCACAGTGCCCGAATGCCATGAGAGAGTGAGCTCGTTTTGCTTATTTAGGCACAAGATAAGGAATCGAGATTATCACTGTCGTGGGCCCGTGAAGGCCCACTGCGCTTGTGAGCTCTTCCGCTATTCGTCCACTGTAGGATACTTCAATACTGATCTTGATTCAGCAAGACTCGCGGCAAAAGACAGCGAACTTTTGGCGTCAACTGCGAAGAACGAAAACGCGCCAAAATGGAATCCCTGGCCTATATTCCTGATTTGTCACCAGAGATCAAATGAGCGGCAATAGTAAGCATCGCTGCAAACTTACGCGAGATTGTAGCGATTATTCGCGAAATTAGAAGGCATTGTTTTGTAGCTGCAGTCGGGTTTCAGTCTTTTAGGCCGATTATCTGCGAATCTGCGACATGCCAAAAAATAGCCCCAGACTCATTTGAAAGTTTAGCGTTTCTCTCGCGAGATAACGTGGCATTTACATCTGATCTATTCCCCCAGACCTTATCAGAGCCAAAAACATTTAGAAGAAAGCGTCTTTGAATTCTCATTGGGTGATGCCTATTGTTACCTCACTCGCGGCGAGCATGCTCAGTGAAAGTTAGTCCTGCTGGTGCAGGGGGGTGTTATGCACTACCGCGCGCTAATAACCCATCTTCCTCTCAAAAATCGACTTCTCATTGTCGATTTTTGGTGTTGAACGCTTCAAACTTTTAGTTATCGTGCTATTATACGAAGGGATGCACGTTTGACCCAGCGCGGGTTTGTTTTGATACATTCGTCTTGAGGCTGAGTCTGCCTCGAGTGCTCGAGTAGCTTATCTCTTTTAGCCGCTGTACAGACGCATTACACTGTTAAAGGTCGGGTCCAATTTTGAGGCGCTCACTCTAGTACAGTTTTGAGCAGTTCTGAGGTAGCCGGTGCCCCACTCGTCCGCAATAAAGCAGACATTGCGGATTCTGAGCTCTACGAGTTTCTAGACACCTCAGATGCCAATCTGTTAGCATCTGCAGCGTGTGCGCGGCTTCAGACAGATGATAGGGTAGTTACGACTTCGTACTATATATAGCTCGACGAGGAAGTTCGTCGGAATACGGCTCTGTTTGTAGCCGGACGCATGCAGTAGAAATCGAGAGTGATATGGTTGATTTTCTAATTAGTTTGCTAGAAAACAACGCAAATGCGCTCTCTTAGGACGACGTTTTCAGACTTATCTACTATGGCAGCGTAACAATAGGGTGAGGACGGCGTAACTATAAGGCGAGGACGGCGCCTCAAAATTAGGCTGGTTTTCTACACCCTTAGCGACTAAAATGAGCGGTTCTTTGACCGCTTTAGTCGTGCGGCCGAACCGACAGAAGCGGAAATAAAAGGGAGTGCCAAACTTGAAGACGATAAGAGCTATCACCTTCAAATTCATACGATGCATTTATGTCTACAAACTCATACTAGCGATACGCAAAATATTTCTGTAAGTTGCTTATTTTGCCTGAAAAACGACTTTTAGAAATGGGTGTGTCGGCAGCGCGCGGTAGTGCACAACCCCCTGGGTTCAGTAGAATATGCCAAAAATATGAAATATTTTAAGTGTAGACTGATTGGCATATTCCATCCGCCATACGCGTACACTGCGTGTAAACACTCGCAAATTTACGATAATGTTTCTGTAGGCGTTATTAATTAATCTCCATGGCCATCATAGATAGATATCTATGCTGCCAACATTTTCTCGTGTCTTTGCCAAATCAGACTCTCGAATAAGGTTCTTTGTGATTATCATTCACAATTTTTGTGATTATCATTCACAATTTTACGGTTCTTTCTTCGTTTTGGTCGTAGAAAGCTGATTCCAGCCGTTCTGGGCGCGGCGCTGCTTCTCATGCTAATACTTCTTATTCCGCGAGATTCGAGTGCAGATTCCGCCGATTCGAGCGTAAGGATACCTGTGGAGAAAAATAGGCATGATATTAAAATAAAAGAAAATAATTCAGGAACACGCACGGCGTTGCTGATACTCGAATCTGTGTCTGTAGTTGGGCCATAACTGTATTACTGTATGGAACAGATACGTACAAGGCAATCACAGAGATAAAATTACTCTGTGTCAAAGCAGATTCGTTTTCGACTTCTCCCATTTATACTCCGAGTAGTGCACTTGATAGGGCACATAAGTGCAATGTTTTCTATGATTTATACTCAAGGCCTTGCTCCCTGAAAGTAAGTGCAAACGTCCCTCAATAACTTGGCCGTTTCCTCTTTCAAGAGCCGCGCCAATTTATAAAATCCTTGATGATATCGATCATGCTTCGGCGTCGCGTTGATAATTTTGTCAGCTGGCGATAGTTTTGCATTGATCAGTCTGCAAACGCCAATTAATCTTATTGCATCAAATTAGAATTAATTTTACTTTAATCTTAGAACCAACAAAATTTCCACTTTTGACTGTTTTGCGGCGCCACCTGGATTTTAATTGCTTCGCGCCAGATATCTCCCAAAGACATGATAGACAGTCAATAAGACAACATTGAGGCTTACGTTTTCCTTTGGCCGTAAGTGTCGGATCATCTGGCACTTGCAGAAAAACAAGTGAAGAATTTTAATTAATTAAATAAATCAGCTTGAATTCCTATACTTACTCGCACGCCCTTAGAAAGTGACATTACAATTTCAGAACCAGTTATTTTTGTTCTTACTTTTTCCCAGGGGAAAATTAAGCGTTTTGTAACTACAAAAGAAGAACGTCAAATAGGCTCAAATTATTTGAGAACGAGTTTACGTGGCCCCTTTTCCTCACACACTGTTAAAAATATGATAAATGTATTTATACTCTTTGTTGAGTTCTACCTCTTCTTTCTAGTATCAAAACAGCTAAAAGAGAAATGTCAGAATTTCAAAAATAAACCAAAGTTTAGTTACTTCTCTTCCGCTTAAGTCTTATCTCTTCTGTAAAGAAGTTTTAGAAAGATTAATTAAATCAAAATCATATACCTTCTTCTTCTTCTTCTTCTTCTTCTGCAATGTCTCTTCTAATTTTAGACAAAGCTACTCAGGGTTTTGGTTCTTACTTAGACAGCGAAGTCTCTTTACCAGTCGCTCTTCTAACAAAATCGATTGAATACGCAACTGTTGCTCGAATTGAAAACGCAATTGTTGCTCGAATAACTTCATTTCTTTTCGAACAAATGCTCGAATCGGATCCACCTGCTGAGTTTAAAATTAGCTACAAAAGGTCAGAACTCTTTAAAAATATCTATTCTGTCTTACCGACGTTCTTCGTTCCTTCTTCCATTTCAAAAAAATTTTAAAAATCTTGCATGCACGAAATCTGGTTGTTATCTTTTTCGTGTTGCTCATAGGACTCTAGAAATGTGAGAAATATAATAGGAAAATAGCACCGTTTAGAGTCTGATTATTAGCGACATCCTTCTGACTATCTTGCGCTTCTAGGAGAAACGTTACAAATACAAAAATCCGGCAGAGAAACATTCTAACGTACCCACCTGTGTGACGAGAAGCTCAAAATTAACGATTGCTACTTGTACTTATATAATGGAACGTGATTGTGATCCAATCAGGAGCGCTCATTATATGAAAGACGGACAGTGCGCAAAACATTACAATAAACAGTTTCTGCGCAAAACCGTCACTTCTCTCAACGGGTATCCGCTGTTTCGAAGATCTCCGGATGACGGTGGACAAGAAACAACTACAGGCAGATTTCACATCGATAACAGGTGGGCCATTCCGCACAGTCCATTTCTCTCTTGCACTTTTGACGCGCACGTGAACGTTGAATGCAGTCAATCCATTTGCGCTCTGAAATACCTAGTGGCGTACCTAAACAAAGGTAAAGACAAAGCCGTCGTCGGCTTGGCAAATCGGTACAGAAACGACAAAATTATGCGATATCAAATAGCGAGGTACAGAAGTACGAATGAAGGCGTTTGGCGCATCTTGATATTTCCGATTCTATCAGAGAACGCTCTTGAACGCTCAAAACGCAGAGGATCTTGAACAAGAACCCCCCCCCCCCCTTTCCCCCACGACAACGCTAACCGGTTTCTTTGATCTATGCGCTGCGGATGATTTTCCTAAACTCTTCTCTACATCGACGTTCCACGATACTACCGATGGAAAGAGATGCTTCGGTCTGTGAACTACCGGGTCGAGTAGGAAAAGGAGAAGGAATTTGAGGACAAGAAAAGGCCAGATATTGGCATATACGATTTCGAAAACGGAAAGAAGTTGCAGTTAGACATAACCGTCATTCACCCTTTAAGCTTGGTGGTCGTCACCCAAAGCGCCCATGTCAATGGCTACGCTGCGGTTTCCCGGGACAAAGTAAAAAACGACAAATACTTGGAAGTTGCGACGTCGCTGGGTTACCTTTTTAAACCCGTAGCGGTGGAGGTATTCAGCAGATGGAGCCCCGTTGCTTCGTGTTTAGTTCATCATGTTGCTCGACGCCCGTCCGACGATTTCCGGAACAACAGGAACTCTTTCATCAACTACTGGGGAGGAAGCGCCTCTCAGTGTGCCTCCAGCCAGGCAACGCTGGCATTATCCTAAAAAATCGTAATATACTCCCCCACTCCCCTACCCCTATTAGTCCTCCTCCCCTCACGCATGATGTTCGTAGTTTTAGGGCCCCAGTTAACTGTTAGAGGTTGTGCCGTGTTTTCTGTAGTTACCCCTTCCTTGTTCGTGATTGAGAAATTTTTAAAATAAATATCCCCAATGCTTGAGGCACTATGGACCGATGGGTCAAGGAAAAGTGGAACGAAGGAAGCAAGGTCGCCATTTGACGGATTATCGAGGCATTAGCGAATTGACAACTTTAGGGCGCATTTACACTGTCCATCCAAGAAACACAGAATGCCATCTTTTGCGACTTCTCTTGCTGCACGTTCGAGGACCAACGTCCTTCGCAGACCTAACGATACCGTATTCGATACGTATTCCGAAGCGTGCAGAGAACGCGGACTTCTGGCGGACGATCGGCATTGGGACCTCGCACTCACGGAAGCCTCGGTACCAGATCGTCTATAAAAATTTCGCGACATGATTGCCATCATGCTCCACATGCGCGAAATGTCCGATCCCCTTTGCCTTTGGGAACACAAAGAAGCGATGACGCAAGATTTCCTTCGAACGCTTCGCAGACGTGCAAACAACGACACACTACCGTAAACTGACGCAATTTTCAACCGAGCCCAACTTTGCATCGAAAACAAGTTTTCTTTCGTTTCCCAGAGGAAAACCACTCAGCGATTACCACTTGCCCAGTCCTGATCGCTCTTCGGAATAAAACGACGACAGCCTTCCCAGAGAAATTGCCGCCGAATACTCTTATGACACTGCGAATTGCACGAACGACTGACAACAAACGATCGGTCTCTCACGCAAGACCAAAGACACATTTACGAAGGATTACTTGCCTACGTGGCTCGAGGTCCCGACGATAGAATTATTTTTCTCGATGCGCCAACAGGAAAAGGAAAAACCTATTTGCTCAATCTTTTCCTTGATAAAATACGATGGCAAGGCGACATAGCCCTTGCAGTCGCTTCTTCCAGAATTGCAGCAACACTTCTTACAGGCGGCAGAAAAGCTCACTCCGAACGTCCCACGTCAGATAGGCTGTTTTCAAAGTCCGGCGAGCTCATCTCTGATCGTCGAAGCAGGTTAAAACCTAGCAATGTGAACATGTTTTTGTTCTTGAACGATTGTTTGTCTTTAATGTAAACGTTTTAGTTCATATTAAAATAAAAATAGCGTGCGCTAAGTATTGTATCAATATTTATCAATACGAAATGGTGTCAGATTAAAAATATCGATATATCGTATAGTCTTTAAAATACCCGTATTGCCTATCGTTGCTAGCTAGGCAAAAGCGCGCTGTCTCACAACTGTCTGGAACCTCATAGAGCGTCAGAGCGCTTGCGACTGTGGAGAATAAATTATACTATGTTCAAATGTTGTCGTTTTATTGAACCCGAGCGGCCAAGTCGACTTTAATTCTAGACTTTACTTCTAGAGTAAAACAAAAGTTGGAAGTGTTTCAATTTCAGCTTCACAAGAAAGAACCGTGCTGCAGAAGTCGTCTCCATTCCCTTGTACAATGGCTCCAAGTTATTTACTTACCGTTTAGCTAAAAAACAATGAAAATTTGAATAAAGGACCTGAACAGCTACTGTGACACCTTAATTGACCGTGACTCTCCAAAAGGAAAAGAGTGCGATAAATAGTTTCTGGTTGTTTTAATAAAATATGGAGGTTAAGATAAGAAAAAATCATTCTTCCGTCAGAGTTGAAGGGATTGGGATTTTGTAAAGTGGATTATTTTGATCTCAGATTCCTCGACGGGCAACCGATAGAATTTCCGATAGTGCTAGCTCCAACTGATCTTACTCCAAGAACTTTAAAGCCGATTAACTCCAGAATCTCGACCGCCTCTCGCATCATTAACATGAGACTTCCAGAAGTGATTCCTGTGGACCTGGGAAGTCGTGATTCATGTGACCATGAAAACTAATATGTACATAGCAACTTCCCAACAAACACCTACAGCGTCCGACTTTCCCAACATTGTATTTCTTACATTTTTTGCCTACTGATTCAAGGTCGACGAATCCAACAGTGTGCCCTCCTCCGTGTTTGTCACAAACAAGATCGGGGCGAACTTTCATTTCGTCAAAAGCAATTATAAAGTGCCTTTGTACCTCTGAACATTGGCCTCTAGTAAAAGTTGATCATTCACCTCTTCACTAAATCCCGTCGTTTGTGTGGTTTGGTCCTTTAGGTGTGGGTACGAAAAGCCCTTCATTAGCATCAAGTCTACCCTTATACACGTACAGTGACGTCACATGAGAAGGCGGGTGCATTACAGAATACGCGTACGCTACAGAGTCAAGAATGGGTACATACCACATCTCCCTTTCTTAGAGTCGTTGTTGTGGTGTAAACACAACACTCTACCACTGAGTTAAACACCTAATTTCTCCACATAATCAATATATTTCATACCTTGTAATTAATTGTTATTAGCTTTTAGTAGGAATTGAACCCACACTATTTTACTTACAATTGTCACTAAGCTGAAGTGTCGTAGTCCTGGTGCCACATGGGAGGACAGACGTTGCGCCCACTCCTCGTTTGGACGGCTGCGGGTTGTTGTCGTGCAGGGGGATCCACTGCCGCTGAGGTGGATTAGCGATCACTTCTGGTTGAGCGGTTTCCTCTCGCTCTTTTGTAAATGCCATATCTTCGCGTCGTCAGGATTGATGTCTGGATATCCGTCTATCGGCCTCAGTTTGTGACGATTGCGACGGAAGGTCCCCGTTGGCGTCAGAACATAGTAACAACGAGGCGTCACTGCTAGACGGATTGATCCTCTTCTAATTCAGGTTACTCCTTGACCAGATGACGTCGGTTGTAGGCTTCCTTTTGCTTCTCACGAACTCTTTGCTCGGATACACGTAGCCCCTTCATAGGGACTGCTGCTGGGAGTAGTCGAAATTCTACTTTTGTCACATTTGACCGGAGCTGTCGACCCATCAGTATTTGTGATGGTGACCAACCGTGAGACAAGGAGTATTCATGACTCTCGTACAATTAAGTCACCGTCCGTCTTATTAGTGCCAGGTCAAAATCATCCAGATTAACAACGAGGCGACTTTTACTGTAACGCGTTCTTTTTGATGGTGAGGGATTAATTTTTTCTCCCGATTTCTTGAATTCTTTATGGATAGAATACAGGGTTTTTCTGCTAAACCCCGTAGCGAGCGACCACCTCTCCTTCACCCGATTGAAGCTCAAACGATGCCTTTGGGCTTGTACAATCCTTCTGAAAGAATTGCCTGAGTTTCTCGACGAGGACTTTCTCGCAGGATCTGACTCGACGAGTTGACAGAGGCATGCTCGAGCGATAGAAAACAACGACAAGACCAACGCAGACAAAAGCAACTGGGAAGCGCGTACATAGGTCCGCGCGCGAGGCCATTTTTCTCCATAGGCCTCGCGGGACAAGATCGAAAACGCCCAGCGGAATGCTCTCCCTAGCGAAGAACGATAATTGTTGCCAAGGCAGTTATTACTCCAAGTCACGTGTCAGATAATCTATTTAGGGTGATGGGTAAAGTGAGCGTGGACAGATAGTAGATACGGGACTCTACGGGTAGTGTTTTCAGTCATCGTCAGAACGACTCGAAATGGAGCAAAGGGGACGGGAGAAGAAGGAGGAATCGGCTGTCGCGGAGGGTCAATTACTTGTTCGCGTGTTATTTCGTCGCCCGCGTTCCGGTTTCGAGGCCCCCGACGCGTTCGAAGGATTTTACTACTCCTTCCCTTTGCTCGCTAAGCGAGTTTTAGAGTTGGAACGCTCCGCGTTGAGGTTTTGGGCGCGGTCGAGGGGCCGTTCACGTCGGGCGGTGAAAATTGGGGGCCCGAAAGGGGAAAACAGCGTCGTTTTTACGATCCTCGTGTTCACGGGTGTCGTATACTACGCGGTTGGGGGTAGAGCGTGACCCTGAACATGGTTTTCTTACTCTTTTACCCCGGGCTTTTTGTTTTCTCTGGGGGAAGGTTTCCGTAATATGTTTTTGGGTTTTCCAAGGAGACGTTTTTTCAAGCAAGGAAGTTTTGGAACGGTCCGCGAGTAGGTGGAAGGTTTATTACCCATTGGAGTTCTATCAGGTATAGTATCAAGGAAACAAACAGTAGTGTATAATTATTTATTTTTTAAAAGTTTTTATTTGTTAGTGTTATTCCGTCCCTCAGGCTCGTTGGGGAGTTCTATCAGATAAGTGCACCGTAGTTTTATGTGTTGTATTGGCTTTGTTTTTCGTGTGTTGTGCACGGAGGCGATCAAGCGGGAAGAAGGGTCAGTGTCATAAGGTGCGGTATAGTTTTAAGCAATGCATTAGCTATCTTCAATTGCCTTTAAACACCGACTTTAGCTGCTCCAGTGGATCTCTTGTGCATATGTTCGTTGGAGTTTATTAAAGACAGCATGTCTGCCCCTTGATCTCCGTGGAAGGACAAACCAACCTTTCACACCTTTTATCCACAGTGCCACGTGATCCTCCAAAATATGAAGCTTTTAGTTACCGACGTTGAAGAATTGCTTCTGTAAAAACATAGGAAGTCTTTAGTGGCTGATTCTGCAAAACAGGGGAGATTTTTAATTATTGAACAAACAGGAAGCATTTTACCAACTTCTGGCGTCAATTTTCGTATTAGAGAGTAGAGGTTGTGGCAGCTTTGAAACAGTAAAAACACTCTCAAACTTTTCAGCAACAGCTTTTGTCTTCTCTGTGATGGTCCTCGAATAGTCCTTCCTAACATCGCAAATAGCTCTGCAAATAGCCTTTGTGTTATTAATCTACAAGATGAAAAGTTAGCTACTATTGTCTGTATTAGTATAATGTACATTTGCCTTAAGGGCTCTGTGAATGTGATTGTCAATCAATGTTCCCCCAAGATATGCTTGGCGATAGATTCCACAGTCGGACAGGGACTTGTCCACTGCAGAAAGAAAAGCACCTTTTTCATGCCTAGTATATATGGATGATTCTTTTCTCTGTAATACATAGAAAGGTGGTTAAGAGTCTATAAAATTATTTATCATTTCCCATTTTTAATTTTCTTTGATAACCAAGAATGGCAACCTAAAGCGATTTTACTTTTTCGCAGTCTTCGCTGTTTTCGTCGTCTGAAAGGCAATTCCACGTCAAATTTTGAACATAGTCTATAGTTCTATTTTTCTTCAAGGAAAGACGCTTTTTCATTTAACTGTCGGTTCATGGCCGAGCGTGTTGGGTTTCAAGTTCTCGCTCGCCTTCTCCAACGACTTTCCGAGGGACTCGGTTGAATTCCCTAAGTTCTCGCTTGCTTTCTCGAACGAGTTCCCTAAACATGTTTTAACTCAGCTGCGCATTGCCGCTGACTTTCTGGTTGTCCTTTTTCGTGCTCGACTATCTTCAGAATTTTTAATTCTAATTGCTGGCAGGCCTTTTCAAAAAGAGAAAATAATTTGCAAAATATCCCCAAGCTTATATGCGAACTGGGGGGATAGCAACCTAATAAAAGATAAGAGTAAAATTAGTCTCTATTTGTGTTATTTCAACTGGAAAAAGTGTAGACGTAAGTGAATTGTTTTCGTACTTTTACTGCAACAAAACTAAATTTGCCTATTTTGTTTGTTTAAATACTCCGTCAGAAGGACACCAGAGGTATGCACTATATGGAGTTATTATTTCATTTTGCATGTGTTGCTTTGTTCAAGGACGCTTGCGGCTTCTTTCACTGACTACAGCGACAGCGAAGAGGAAGCGTAGTTGCAAAAAGACTTGTATACTGAAGCATCCTTGTGTTGACTGCTTTCGCCTAACTTTAGATCCTTTTAGAAGGTCAATTATAGAAAGTCGCGCATTATGTCATTGTCATCAAAAAGTGACGACAAATCTGGGGTAGTGTATCACTAATTAATAACTCCTTTCTACCATAAAGTTTTCTAGATGTGTCAAGCTCAGCCAGACAGGAAAAGCCGAAAGCTGGAGACTCCGAACCAATCCCGTCGTCATGGTACCTGACGGGGACTCGTCATGAGACGATGAGAACGACGGCGCCGTGTCCGCGATTCTTGGACTGAAGTTGGATAACGAAGACAAGACCCTTAGGCAGAATTTGGCTTAACGACAGGACGATTACGGCCTTTCAAAAATTTACTTCGTAACACCTTTCCTTATATGAACGTCTGCAAGACGTCCTTCGACAGAGAGTAAGAAGCGGATTTCACTGCTTGTCGTCTGCATTTGTCCAAGTGTTGCACGTTGGTGAATGCCACTGGGTGACAGTGTGAAATGTGGATTGTTCAGAAGGAATCATCCGCTTGTACACCAGCCTTCCCAGTAACACTGATGTCAACCACATCGTCAGCATGCTAAATTAGAGTGGAATAAAGTTGCAGGTGAAAATTATGAATTTTCGGAGGCAAAAGGACTTAAGAGTGTGGCCCTTACTCATTGGCCTTTGCAACGTTCCTCAGCCACAAAGATGACCCCACGGCGTACACGTACAATCAAAGATCGTTTAGAAATCATATATCAGTGTATTTTACAAATTTATTTTCCATGATCTTTCCTGTAGTGAAGGAAGAAATTCTGCGCGCTGAAGCGTACAAACTTCCAGCGTACCGTTGCCTCGATTCAGAAAATTCGACCGAACGTGCCTGCGTCAAATATGACAAAGGAAAACAAAAGGCGTTCGAACGATTGCAGAACTTCAAAGATATCGTCATCAAACAAGCGCACAACGGATCAGGCATTGTCGTACAGTCAAATGACTCATTTATACGACATGGCGAGGCACACGTACGCGTTGAAAAAACGTACGCGCCCCTACTCAACGATCCAACTCTGGCTTTGACAAAAAAGATCAATGAAACATTGGAATCATTTTCTCAACTGGGCCTGATCGACAAAATCGAAGACAAGTCCCTCCTGCGCAGCGACGAAACGGTACGGTACGCGCACAAGTGCTCTATTTCCTTAGAAAAATTCACAAGAATCGTAAAAAATCGGTCAATCTTTCAGTTTGGCAGCGCGAATGGTTGCACTTGCGACAGGAAAAAGATGGAACACTCCGCCAACTAATGGACCAGGTAAAAAAAGACCCTATTTGCCGTTCCCAAACGAAATTCTTTTTTGTATAGCAACAGATGACTACGTTTTCCAACAGAGCACCTCTTATCCCGATTACGTCTTCTTCACCCGTGAAATTTATTGGATATGAGCGGTTTACATCACCTCATGTAACAGTGTCATCGACATATTCAGCCGGTATCTAATTCTTCGAACGCTGGAGCGCAAGACGTAATCATCTGTGGCCGCAAACCTACTGCAAGTTTACTGCGATCTAGGCGTTCCAAAGCGCATTCAGTGCGATCAAGGAACGGAGTTCAAGGGTGCTGTTCAAACACTGATGACGGCTCTCAACGTTAAAATAATCACAAGTCGGCCCTACAACCCTGAAAGACAGGGAAAGGTTTGGTCAGACAGTTTGTGTGACATTTTGCTAGCTGGACAAGCTCCATGACCTTTGTGAAGAAGGAATAAGCGTGTCGTGGGTTGATCGGCTACCTGTGTATCAACATTTAGTGAATAATACACCTCACGCAAGTCTTGGTGGTAAGCTTTTTTAAATTGGGCGTACTGAAATGGTATAATTCAAATTCTTAGAAGAACATACCCCTTTCAAAATTTTTTTAGCAACCAGTCTTTGCCCGTTATGTGTACATTTGACTACCGTATTGGGCAGGAGCGCAGTAATCATACCGACGCTAATGACGAGGTTTGTATGACATTTATTAACCATAACGCTTTCCTGAATTTAAACAAACATTTGCGACTTTTGCGACAACGAACTACAGACGTCAACACGAGACATTTGAACAGTTTCTTAGCAGTCTTCCAAACTGAGAGAGGGCGAACGTATTCAAAACCAGAAATCGTCTGAGAGGATGATTGCTCGTGAACTCAAAAGCAACCCACCGCGCGAGTACGGCGTCGGAGTCAATGTCACAATCAAACCGCCGCCGCGGCACTTCCGCTCACGGAGGAATGCAGTAAGAGTCATTTTGTAGCCAGCTCGTTAATAATATAATTTCAATCGCTTTTTCTTTTAGTTAAAGAATTAGGAAATTTCAATAATGCGGTAAACAAGCGGGCGAAACTACGGCAATTACGAGTTGCGGTTGAAGGTACGCTGTTATAATGACGCTGCTGTCACGTTATCCTTATTGATTGGCGTTTCTATTTGGCAGTGGTTAAGAGCGAAATCGTGCAGAATTTATTGCGCACAAGCAGCGTTCGCGGACAAACCTGTCTTGAGATATTAGACACCAAGTAATACATTTTAATGTCATAGTGTGAGCAAATTCAGACAAAATTAATTTTTAGAATTCAACATTAAAGAAAGCGATCTATTAAGAGAAACATGTCCCACACGCTCGAATAGAAACCGCACTTTTTTTGCGGCTACTATTGACTTCAGCCGCGGCTTTTAATGGCAAATTTACTTTTTTTAAGGCGACAGCTTATTTAGAGACAGAGTGAGCCGCAGTTTTTGCAAAGAAATGGCGAGCAAACGATTCTGTGATCCTGCACTCAGTTTCTATCGCTGCTGCGCGTCCTGTCACCAACGTCGCTCTTAGAGCCGGTAACATATGTATTCTGTTTCTTTTTTCTTCTGTTGCACACGGGTGAAACACTGATTGGCAGAGCTTCTTAGAATCTATACCGGATTTGTTGTTGGATGTTTTTCTCTTTCCAAGTTCCGCGTTTCTTTTTCTGGTCCTTTATTCACACTTGTGATTATGGTAGTGGCTTTTTTATCAAGTCTGCACTTATTGTTTGTAAACGTTTTTCTGTTCTTAGATATTAATGAAGGAGAACACAGCATCTTTTTCGAAATGTACTTGCAAAATAAGCGGAATCGTGTCGCGGGAAATTTGCGAAAATTTCTTAGACATAGCCTTTATTGAGATTATGTGTTCGTGCCGTACGTCTGATTTGTTTACGGAAAGATGCGATGGCGCAAGTCGAGCGAAATTTACCTCTACGCGACGTGGAAACTATAAGAATTTTGTTCGGTCAAACGTAGGTTTTTTCAATGCCAGCGTACAGCGAGTAAAACGTTGTCTTCCTGCCAACTTCCTTTTTTTATTCCTTCGTTGGAGCGACGTTAATTCTATATAGATAATGGGCTTCCCTCGGTTTCTCCGCTGTAAGCAGGTTACTGGAAAACTAAACATTTTCAAGAGGTTTTCCGTCCTTTTAGGTAATGCACCAATCTGTTACGTGCTAGAGGATTTTACTCATGTTTGTAGTGCAGTTCAGTTATCTTTGTGAGTCCATTGTGAAAATTAATTGCTGAGCGCAAAAGATATGAAGGGACGGATATGCCCAGATGATTGAATCGAGTAGCGTGGCAATGCCGAAGGAGCAGAAGAGTGCACTGCGGATCATCAAGACTTGGTAACATTCAGCATAACTCGTCGCCTTTTTTCGCTTCCTAAAGACACGTTTACTCGAAGTAGACGGCGGAGCCAAGAGGGCACCCGAGGACGGTGGTTCCAGACGAGTGGCAAGAGATCGGCGTTGAGGCAAGAGGCGAGATTGGTCGCACTTGTGATCAGCAACGGTAAGGCTCAACTTGCCGAAGGAAGTCTTTAGGTCGTCAAAAGCTTGTTGCACATTTTGACCTGGGCTCAGAACGAAAACGCCGTCGAGGTAGGCCAGTACTACAACATTCGGTGGGCGATTCGGAATTTCGACCAAACTTTGATGAATTCCGGTTGCAAACAGCGCTAGGCCAAGGCGATCTCCCTGGTGTACACCCTCCTCCGAAGAAAGAAGAGTCGCGCCGGTCGGACTTGAAAAGACCAGCGAGCTGGGACGGCCGTACATTTGACAGAAATGGGGCATTATTGATGGAAGCGATGACGAGAGACGGTTCGCAATTGCCAGATGATCAATAGAATTGAAAGCATTTTTGACGTCTGTCTTAAGCAGCACCCAATCCTTATTCTTGTCGAGAAACGCTTGAATATGATGCACCACACCCTCAGATCCACATGATGACGAAAGGCAATGTTGAATAGGCGCAAAGAAAGATGAGAAAGATATTTTCATATGCATAAAAATAGCTTTTGCGGTAATGCGGCGAATTGCTTGTGCAACAGCGATGGTACGAACGTCGCCATTTTGTTTAGGCAGGGCGATAAGTCGAGAAGAAGAAAGAACGCCAGCGGCGAAGTCCGGCTAGCGACCGGTAGCGACGTGCGAGAGAGTAGACAGCAAAATGTAACCCGTTGTGGAGGCGTGTAGCACACACTTAAGATGTTCAAAACTCCATCCCGAATTACCAGCAACGGAGGCGCAAGGAGAAGATCGCTGAGGTTGAATGAGTTGCGAAGAAAAGATGCGCCATTTTCTGCGAAACACTTCGGAGAATGGCTGACGAGACGACCAAACCAATGGAGGAATTTTTCGCACTGACTCAGTCTATGTTGGAGAACCCATTCTTGTGGCCAATCCTCAGCGCGATGAATTTTGCGAAAGTGATCGACCATTCTGCCGGCGTTCGCTTTGAGCCCACATCCTTTGACAACGCATACGAGTTTCGACGCTCGACATCACGGCGCACTGTTAAATTAGAATCCAAAAGAACGACGCCGAAACGACATGCCGGCGAAGCGGCTTGATTTTACTGACGGGTCGGACGCGTAACGAAGAGAGACGACGACGAAAAACACCGATAAAACGGCAAATTCAGGAGAGATGAAAAGGCGACTGATATCCGGGGGAGAGAGAATATATTTCAGATACATAAAATTAAGCTCAGCTGCGCTAGTGTCGCAAGACCAACTAAATATACAATACTATATCATAAACTGTTCGAGTTTAACGGATGCGAAGCTGAGCTTCGCGTTCCGAGTATAGGTCAATACGGAAGAGTAACCACACACACGGGAAAGCTTATGGATTATTACACTACAGACGCAGACGGAACATTGAAGAAGAGATAGATAGACGACGACGCCAATAACACATTAAACTACTTTTGCCGGCCCGACCTTCAGAGCGTTGTACAAAATTTCCGAGGCGATTGAGGAAATCACTTGCGTGCTTGCCCAGCGCCCGAACTGCTTCGCAACAACCGGAACAAGGCACGATGATGATCCGTTGACACGAATAACAAATGAGTACATTTTTCTCTCCTCGCGGATCATTGCTGCAGCCCCATCTTCAACAGCCGCGCGACGACACGCCTCAGAACTCCAGGGATGTGCCAACGAGATATCGAGCTGGAACGATTCTCCTTTTCCAGTTCCGAAAGCGACGATATCAGGGCGATTATCGTTATTGACATACTCATGACGGGGCTAGACACGGCAGGAGAGACTCGGATCTTGGACGCAGTCAGCCCAACCAGATACGATACGGTTGTGTGCCCATGTGAGACCGCCGCCATGCTTGCACGTGACAAGGTGGTAACCATTTTGATCATTGGGCTTTCTACGTAGATTTGCACGTCGTAATGCATGCCGGAAAAGGAAGAGGCTGGCCCAGCCTCAAGAACACTGCTAAGCGAAAATCGCAAGGTTTCAGGGCCAGCATCCTTGAAGCCTCCAGCCAACGACCGGCATGCTTTCCTTGGCACGGAGACGCGGTAGATCCTTATTGTCAACAGCTTCCGACAAAAGAGAGAGACAGAGATATTTATTATTAGAAGAGACAGTGCACGGACAGGACATAGGCTAGGACAAATGTCAACAATAGTGAAGATAGCTAGAGTAACGCGGGTGAGCTAGCGGATGTGGGCCAGAGCGTCACGATCTGAGACAGATAAAACGCACGCAAAGTAAACAAAGTAAAAAATTTGCGCCTGCTGAGACAGCTATAAAAGCACTTTCGAGATTTGACAGAAGAGGATACCGAGAGAAAAAAGCCATATTAGCCAATTGAAATCCGAAGTAGCCGCTTCGACTACAAGAGCCAAGGTAAAGGCGCCGGCTGACTTAGGATCGGGACGAGATTCATCGACTTTAAGAAGAGAGAAGAGAACGTCGTGACCGACAAAGCAGAAAAAAAGAAAGCCAACTTAACTGCTTGCAATCCAAAACAGCCCCTAAAACTCCGTAGAGCTAAGGTAAAGGCGCGCACCGAAGGATCAGGACCAGCTTCATCAACCTTGAAGAATATTGTCTACTATCTATTCCAGCTGACTTCGTACTCGGAAGTAGATAATGAGATTAGGCTCCGCCTACCGTTTCTATTCTTGGATCAAGCTCCACCTCTTCGTAACTGAGATTAACCGGAAATGCGAACAATGCATACGTTTTTTTACGCATAAGTTCTATTGTGTACATGCTTCCTACATTGTATGACGCAATAAGTCGTCACCTTTGTAAAAGAATTCTTGGGGCGGGTGGTCGACCTCTTACACTGCTCTGCCATTGTTCATGATCCATTCATTGCGCCGAGTCTCTTCCTCATATAGCTCTCTAGGACTCGAGGCAAGCGAATCACTTCAAGAGAGAAGAAATTGGTCCAAAACGTCCGCGCCTTTTTTGAAAGAGAGCGTGGCTCGAAATATAAGATTAGCACGTCAAGGGTGATTGATCGTGTGTGTGCGGCAACAAAACTGAGCCGAGATGTCGTTTGCCGGATCAATAAGGAATACCTTGAAACTGGTTCCCAAATTTTAGATTCTCTCTCTAAAAGAACGCGCTACTCTCAAAGGAGAATAGCCATCCATGTCGATGACTTTGATCAGGCAGCTATAAGAAGAGCAATGCATTCTCTGTACGAAAGGCGCACATATCCTACCCTGGACAGTCTTCTTACGGAGGTGAAGAAATTAGGCGTGTTTCCGGGAGGGAGGTCGACGCTCTTTCGTTTGGTCAAGTCGATGGGATTTCGCTATGCGGAAAGAAATGACAAAATATTTGTACGAGAGACGAGATATCATAGAATGTCGTCACAAATATTTACGGCTAATTCGCAAATACCGTTGTGAAGGGCGCAGTATAATATATCTGGACGAAACCTGGGCCAACTCTCACATGGCTCTTGAGAGAATATGGATAGATGACACTGGAGCAGGAGGCTGGAAGCGACCAAGTGGGAAGGCCAGAGGCTAATAATTCTCCACGCAGGTTAGATCTACCTTTCTCTGCTGTAGTAATGACCTTTGACTATAGGTTATGAAAAAGGCTGGATCCCGGGGGCAGCACTTGTCTTTGTGTCTAAAACAAAATCAGCCGATTATCACGACGAAATGAATGGGAAACACTTTACAGAATGGTTTGAGAAGCAGCTACTGCCAAACATCCCTCCTCAGTCGGTCATTATCTTGGACAACGCTCCATACCATAACGTTGTTGTTGAAAAAATTCCTACAAAATCGTCTAGAAAAGGTGACATGCAGGAATGGCTCAGACGACATGAAATAGAAATTGACAGCAAAGATTTGAAGAAAGACTTGTTTGAGAAAATTCAAAAAGAAGCGTCACAGAAGCGCTTTGTGGTTGACGATCTAGCCAGAGAAAAAAATGCACACTGTTCTTCGATCTCCTGTAGCCCACTGCGAACTGAGCCCAATTGAGCTTGCTTGGACTAAAGTCAAAGACTACTTGAGAAAAAACAATCAAACGTTTCGGTTGGCTGACCTGCAAAAGCCTACACCAGCAGCGTTTCAGTCAGTAACGCCGGAAATTTGGGCAAACTGCTGCAGAAAAGCTATTGACGAAGAGAATCATTTTTGGGAAACTGACGAACTACAGGAAGATGCAGTGGAACAGTTTTTGATTGATCTTGGAGTTGACGATGAAGACGACACTGACAACGAAGAAGACGATCAAATCGAGTAGGACGACGAAGATATGGACGAAGACGACAGGGGTTTGCTGGAGGACGACAGTAGGGAGGGGCTTAATTAATTAGCTATAATTGGGTAACGCCCCCAGAAACCTTTGATATGCGTAACTGGTGTCGAGCCAAACAGGGGCGTCACTCGCGATCAGTTCCGGGCTAAAACAAAATCCAAGCTAACGCACTTTCGTTTGGTATAAAGTTGACCTTTCTACGTCCTACTCCGGCGCCGCTATCGATGATTACAAAAGTACGAAGTCAGCTGGAATAGAGAGTAGTCTGCAAAGGCGATATTGGTTTGCGTGCCGTCTGCTGCTCCCGTTTGGGGGTCGCCGCCAATTAAGAATGTTTCTACAATGACCGGTGCGTCATTATCGATTTCGTAGAATTTTTCTGTCGCTTTTTTGCCGGCAGAAATTGCATCTTCTTTTGGGATGCTCGGGTAGAGGGATTTTACATCCAACGCTACAAGTATTGCGTCGTCGGGAATGAGAGTTTCTTCAATAATTTTACAAAAATGTCCGCTATCCTTAACGAAACTCGGTAAGGTTGGGACTATGGGTTGTAGTATGGTCTCTACGATTTTTGAGAGGCCTTCCGTGGGCCCAGATGACGCGCTACAAATTGGGCGCACTCCCATAGGATTTTTGTGAATTTTCTTTAAGAAATACATCAATTGGGGTCTGACCTCTTCTGGGTTTTTCAGAAGAAAGGCAGTCGTTTCAGCGTCAATTACCCCTTGGTTAGCTAGGCTCTCTATGGTTGAATTTATTGATTTAACCAGAGCTTGAGTTGGGTCTTTGTCATATATTTAATACGTATTTTCGTCGTCCAAGTGTTCTTGTCCTTTAGTAATGTAGTCGTTGACGTCTTCCACTATAATCGCCGCCCCCTTGTGAGCTCTTCTAATTACAATATTTTTATTGTTTGCTAAAGTTTTTAGCGCACGTCTCTCTTCTTTTGTGACGTTGCTTTTAGGCGTTTTCGGTCGCAAATGTTTGATTGCATTCTCTAATTTAGTAATAGTTCTTTCTAATTTTTTGTTTGTACTTTTAGGGGGGATCCAGGTACTTTTAGGAGCCAGTGGGTGTTTTGACTTTGATATGGCGTTTTTTCTTATTGCCCAAAAGTAACCTATTCTTATTTTTCTAATAAATGATTTTAGGTCTTTGAGTAGCCGCGCTTTGTTAGGTTTTGCTGGTGTAGGAACAAATTTTAGTCCTCTATTTAATACTTTTATTTCTAAATCGGTTAATACAATTGAGAATAAATTCACAACTCAACAATTATTGGCTTTTTCATTGTCTTTCTTGGCCTTGATCTTCTTCTTTCTTCTCGTTCTTATCTCCTTCCGTAGTCTTTGCATCTTCTCCGGTTGTCTCTTCTGTCTTCTCTTCTTCTGTAGTCCCTTTCTTGGTACTCCCTCCTTTGATAGTCTCTCCTTTGGTAGTCCCTTCCCTGATAGTCCCTCCGTTGGGCTCCTCTCGTAGTTCCTCTCGTCTTCTTTTTCTCGCCGCTCTTCTCTTTCTCTTCTTGTTTTTCCTCTTTGCCATTTCTTTCAATTTCGTCCAGCACTCTGAGCAGTCGCAGTTTTCGACGCCAATCGTACTCCCAGTCTTCCATTCTGTCTTCCTCCTTGTATTTGCGTTTCCACGGCATTTCCTTGCCCCTTTCCCGTTGTTTCTCCTTCTCTCTCTCCTTCTCCTTGTCTTGTTTACTCTCCTTCTGTTCCTTGTGGTCTTTTTCTTTTTCTGTTTGTTTTTCTAATTTTTGAAAGAGAATTGGGGTCAGATGTTTGGTTAACAGCAATGTTTTGGATCTAACTTTTGTCGTTTTTAATTTTTTGAAGATGTTTGACCTTTTCTGCATGTTTTCTTTGCATTTCGAGTAATTCCTTTTCAGTGGCCTTTCGTGCTCTTTTCTCCTGGTAATCGATATCTTCCCAAAATTCCTTTTCGCCTGGCAGTATTCTTTTGAGTTGTTTCGTAGTTTTCTCGTCTTCTTTGATATTCGCTGTCATTTGAGGTTCTATTTTGGTGTGATGGTCGATCAGGCTTTTCATCGTGCTGATTTCAATGTTCTTTTTCTCGGCAGAAAACGTGTCCATTCAATCCGAGGCCTTTGCCAGCATTGGCGTGATATTCACCGTTACTTTGAGACCCTGTCAATGAAGTCTTGAAGTTCATTTTTTCGTGCTTTGGCAATTTCTTTATTTCTTTTGTTCTCTTTCGTGCTTTTGACGAGCTCTTGAACCGTTTGTTTTCGCTGCTCGATTACATCTGGTGTGAGCTTGTTTTTTGGAATTTTGAATTCATTTTTCTCTTCCGTTTTCTCTTCTTTTTCTTCTTCTTCCTTCTTTTTCTTTTCCATAGCTTCGGTTTTTTCTTTCTTTCGTAGTTGTTCTTGTAGCTCTTTGATAATCTTTGCATTCTCTTCTAACTGTTTCGCCATCGCTTGTTGGTGTGCGCTAGCCATGACGTCAACCATCTTGGGCGTGGTTGCGACCGCATGGCGGGGCCCCTTCGTTAGGACATTCTCGCACCTCTTCTCCTTCGACGTTTTCATCCTTTTCGGATACTTCGTCGTCGTCGTCGTCTTCGATTTCTTTGTTCTCGACCGTTCCATCGGGGTCTTCGAAGCCGTCTTGATCCTTCGGTGACGTCGTTTTGACGACCATGTTCTTCGTTGGAGTATCCGGCACAAATAGGACTTCGTCCTTGTTGACTTCGTCGTCTTCCGCGAATAAACGTCGGCGTTTGTGAGCTAGAGTTAGCTTTTAGCGTCGTCCTTCGTTTTTGCGTTGCGTTGATGCTCCGCTGTTTTCTTCGACTTCGGTTTCTTCGTGTGTTCCTTGTTGCTATTCTTCGCGTCCATAGTTGATCGATACCGCAAAAAGCAAAAATCACCCGGGTAAATTTTCGGCGGTTAGGCCTTTGTCAGTTTTATCGAATGGCGTGTTCCGGTGCGTGCGCATCCTTTTATAGGAGCTGGTGATGTAATGATCATGTGATATCCGGGATTTCCATATAGGCGTTCCCTGTAACAAGTGTATTTTTTAACGTTTCATATTGGCATTCCTTGTGACAGATGTATTATTTTTTAATATTTTTTCTCTTGTATAATTTTGTAACCCAAATTTAGAGAATATTCTCGAACGTCATACCACCTCAACCGCCTGGATTAATTGACCGAAAAAATAAGGTTAGCGGGTAGGGTAAGGGTTAGGGATTAGGGTTTAATTGCCCCTCATTCCCTAATTTCAAACTCCACGAACAAAAAAGTTTATTCGTAAGGTCAATTTCTATCCTGGCAGGAGTAGGATTGCCAAACGAGTATATCCGTCAATCAAGATGGGTTTCTTTAGTTGCCGGAATGGTTTAGTAATTTTAGAGTAGAGTTTGTAGTTATTTGGAGTGTTAATTTGTGTATTTCCTTATATTTTTATCATTCATTGTCTTAACGCGCGTTAAAACAAGAGCGAGTTTCATTCATTTTGTTTTACGCGGCTGAATGTTGGTTTTCCTGGTCGTTTAGCATGTTCTTATCATCCGGAGCGGCGTTATTGGCTCGAATGACATCGGTAAGATTCGTTTCTGTTTGGTTTTTAGCCCGTTTTCGTCGATTTCCGTTCGAGCGTTTTTTCGTGAATGGGAATCGGCGAAGTTCTTAGTCTTTTTGTTTTTGAATTTTCTTATTGGTTGTTTCGCGTCATTTCGCTCCGATCAAGTTGTCAGATAAGTTTATAATTCGCCAATTTTCGGTTGTTGGCTTTTTCTCGTTTTTTTGATAGCGTGCGTTAGATTGACGGGTTTTTAACATCCGTTTTGATGGATTTTTTTATCTTTCTCTTTTTTCTTCGTGGTGGAGGGTAAGGGTCAGGGTTTGGGTTGGGATTAGGTAGTATTTTTATTTCTTTTTCTTCTTTCTTTGTGGTGGTGGGTAAGGGTCAGGGTTTGGGTTGGGATAAGGTAGTATATTTATTTCTTTTTCTTCTTTCTTGGTGGTGGTGGGTAAGGGTCAGGGTTTGGGTTGGGATTAGGCAGCGTTTTCTGCTTGGTCGGATTGTTTTTCGAATTTTGTATTGAAGCTTTTTGGGTGTAGTGTTTTAAATGTTTTTATCCAGTGTGTTTCTGTTGTCAGTAGGTCTTCCTTTTTGACTTGCTGCAGTGGTGTGACGACGATATCTTCTTCGAAGGTGAATTTGTGGATTTTCATATGTTCGTATATTTTATAATTCTTTTCTTTGAAGTGGTTACGGTGTCTGGTTATTCGTTCTTGGAGGGTTTTGGAAGTTTGGCCAACGTATTGTTTTTGGCAGTGTTTACGTAAAGGTGAGCACATATATGACGTTTTCTGATTTACAGTTCATTTTTTGTTTTATTGGGTAGGTTTTCCCTGTGTGATGGCTCTTTAGTGTGTTGGAGGATGTCAGGGTTCGACAGCATTTACAGTTTATGTAGCGACAAGGGGTTATTCGTCTTTCTATGTTTGGAAGGATTGGAGAGAGTGGGGCCTTGTCCCTTTCAGTTTCTGGTTGAGGTTGGTTGGAGTGCTTCTCTTCTATAAAACTTAAAGTGAAACGAAACAAACGCTAACATCAAAGCCAAACTAGAAAATATGGTTTACCTTTGTCTGACACGTATTATTCCTTTCCTTTTCTGCTAGAAAAGTGCTACCAGATGAAAATCCGCAAGAGAATCGTGCTGGTTCTGACCTTCTCGAATTCCCTAACCAATATCAACTACGAAATAGGTCAGAATTCTTCAAAATATCTCTATTCAGTCTTACCGACGTTCTTCGTTTCTTCTTCCATTTCAAAAGAAAATGTAAAAATCTGGCATGCGCGAAATCTGGTTGTTATCTTTTTCCTGTCGCTCATACATGTAGGACTCTAGAAATGTGAGAAATATAATAGGAAAATAGCACTGTTTAAAGTCTGATTCTTACCGACATCCTTCTGCCTATCTTGCTCTTCTAGGAGAAACGTTACAAATGCAAAAATCCGGCAGAGAACCACTCTTACCGCTTCCATACTAACGTCGCTCTGACCGGCAAGAAAACAAGTGAAAAAATCAAAAAATAATTTATCAATTTGTACCCTTCTTTTTCTTTTTCTGTTTGGCTTCTAAAAAATCAGACTACTAGAAAATAGTTAAATTACATTTTGTCTTTACTTCTCTATTCTCCTCCTCCTCCTCCTCATAACTGCTGACGTCGACTTCTTCTGTTAATCTATGTTTTATGTTTTCGGTAAACTACTACCGTTTTGAGGCCTTCGGTGAGGCCAGATGCACTCCCATGGGATTTTTATGGATGTTCTATAATTAAAATACCGTCATCTCTTTCCTGCATTATTTCGGGCAGAAGAGTCGTTGTCGAACTGCCGAAAGTCGTTGACTGTCATGTTGGGTTGTCCTCGTTGGTTGGAATGTTGTCGAGCCCAATTTTTTGCTCGGCAGCCGAAGTCGTGGTCATGCATGAAGCTGTCACTAATATTTTCCACAGCCATATTTATCGAAGTCGCCTCTATTGTTTCAGTATTGTTGTCTCCAGCTGCGAATTGTTCTTCCAGAACAACAACAGAATAATCCGACGATATTGGAAGCAGTTGTGGCGCTTGAAAGAGGACGAAGCCTTGTGTAGAATTCGAGGAGAAGTAGGCCAGTCTTTCTCGTGTCGTCTCTACAAAGAGAACGCGCCCACTCTCCCAAACTACCCCATACTTCGTCTAAATGGCACTTTAGCAACTTTGTTGTTGTCGTTGTCGTCATCTTTTTCTTGTCTGTCTCTTTCGTCTTCGTCTTTTTCGTCTCCACCTTCGTCTGTCACCCAGCCGTCGTCGCCCGCGTCGTCCGGTTTAACGGCGATGGCTTGAGGCTGAAAGTCCCTGCCATCGGCGCGATCGACGATGTCGTCGATCGTCGCGACATCCACCATAACGACTGGGAGCCCCAAAGTGGGCGACACCGGCGACTAGGCAATGGAATTTAAGTCAGGCGAATGGTAATGAGCTTCTAATTCATTTCACCTCAGCAGGCGTGACCCGATCTTCAGGGTTGGTACAGTGCCGGCCAGCATAAACGCCCCCCGTTGATATTTATTATCTTGGCGCGCAGTTTGAATTTGGTAAGGGGTGGCCTTTCTTTACTTTGTTCCTTCAATGTGGAGTCCATAAATCTTTAATAGTTTCCTTTGGTTACGCCATACATGTAGAGAAGATTGTCCAGATAAGGCATCTTGCTCCTTTGATCGTTTTACAGCAAATTCCTTAAGAAATTTTTATTCCTTGACGTTTTGTTTCGCAGTTTTTTGTACTTCGTTTACGCACTATCTGCAAGCAGCTTGTCAGAAAGTTTTTGCATTTTATGCGCGCAATCATGTGTTTCAATTATTCGCGTACGGAAGAGAAATTCCTTACCATTTCTTCATTTAACGAATAACAAATTCTTTTCTTTGCATTCCGTGCTTGATTGATCGCCTATTAAAAGATTGTTAGAAAATATTTTGCGATTTGCTTATTGGTTTCAGAAATAATAATGGTATTTAATTTCATACGTGACACGTGCACAGCGCATGCGATTTTGCTTAACGCACGCGTTGCTCAGATGTCGTTTCGCTGTTTTTTCACAATTTGTCGGCTCCAAGGAACGCGAATGCGTCAAGGATCGTCGTCATTAAGCGAAGGAACCGAGATTACGTTATTACGTGAAAGAGACAACGCAAAAGACCAAAATGCTATTCGAGCATCGTTCCGCGGCTCGACAGTGGGGTATATAGAACGTGATGTGGCTTCAATTCTGGCTCGACCTATTGATGATAACATTCTGGTAGTCTCAGGGTGAGTAGATCGCTCTTGAAATTCGCGTGCATTGCTAGACCGGCCGTTCTCAGCAAATTGAGTGGCAAGCCCTATTCTTCTCATCCTGAGGGAACTACAGTTGGCGTTACCGATCTTGGGACATCCAGCTGAAAGTGGAGTTTACTGGTCAAACGACGATTGGAAGAAAAGAAGAAATTTATCAGGATTTTTTATCAAAGAAATACTATTCTTGGAAGGAGGTGCCGGCAGGGTATAGAGGCTCTACCATACCTGTTGGAGAATCAATGGTCATTCCAGTGCTGTCAGAGAACGTCGAATTAGACAGTGAGGAAGAGAGCCAGGTAGTTGTTTCTTCTAACAAAATTCAAAAAAGGGCGACAGACAGTAGAGACGAAGAGAATGCTCCTACTTCCGAAGTGGAGAATGAAGACGATGAAAACGTAACGGGAAACAGAGAAGAAAACCTAGATACAGTAGAAAGCCAGTCCGAGGAAGAAGAAGAAGAGAAAGAGGAGAGTGATGTGTCATCGCCTCCCTCAAAGATCCCCCGGCTAGAATATTGCTGGAATTGCGGGCAGAGACTGCTATGTAAGCGTACGGATGTTACACTTAGTTATTGCTGGAAATGTGGCGTAAACCTGGTTGTTGTTTTTCAGTGACAAACAAACAATACATGTTCACTAAAAACACATGCTTACAGCTGTTCACCAAGAATTCGCCTATGGGATTTGTATACTTTTGCAGCGTTCTCTACAGTCCATCCACTACTGCCTTTCGCGTAAGCTTCAACGTATTCGCGACATTTTCGAAAGAATTTACGAATCATGTCGGTTGAGATGGAATCAAACACGACTGAGATTATCTGTCTCAACGAGACGATGTTATACCTGCACTTCTCTCTAGCAATCCTTTTTGCGACGCACCAAACCCTTTCGATTGGGTTCAACTCACAATGATACTTGGGAAGAAATCTGCAAATGTGCCCTCTGCCTTCGATCGCCCTCTCCAGCAAAGACTTCTCATTGGCAAAGTCGTCATGCTTCTCTAGAATGGCGACCATCTCCGCACGCTTTAGTCCAGCACAGTTGACACCTCTCTCTTCCAGAACAACTTTGAGACCTTTCGGTTTACCGTCGGGGAACACCATTTTAAAAGGCCTGCCGTTCCAGACAGTATCTCTCATTGTCGGCTGTTTCTTTCCTGACGACAAATTCATGCGATCAGCAACGAGTGCGTCTTTTCCTTTTGATGCATGATTAGAACTGTGGTCGAAAATCCACAGCAGTGTGTACTGATCTCTCGGGTACTTCTCTTCCGCGATGGCTACGGCTTTCTCAACTTGATTTAAGAAGTGATCGGCCGTCCAAAAGCCGTCCCTATTTTTCCCGAATTCAAATTGCCTTCGCGCTTCTTTTCCTGGAATTCTAAGGAAGCCGTCGTGTTCTTCAATAAAGTCTGAGATCATGATCCCTGCCCCTCTCCCCTTTTTCCGTATGAAAAATTGGTCGTCCTGACTCCAAGCCAATGTCTGGTCTTCGTTCGATTGGAAGACAGTCTCATCGTGGAAGATGGTAACGAGGTGCTTTTCCGCCAATGGATTGCCAAGAAAACCAGGTTGCTCGACGTCAGGCAAAGCATCATTAGGCAACGGCGGGACAAGATGGTCTTTTTCCAGCGATTGCAAATTTGACACGTATTCGGCACGACTTTTTACAACATCTTCCCTCTCATGCCCATCCATATAAACCGACTTCTGTGAAGTCTTTCTCCGCGAAAAACCCAAGTCATGCAGAAAACGTTTTGCAGTCGTTTCGCTAACCTTTTTGGGAAATTCGTCGGGTAGTTGCAGCGAAGGAAGAAGTTGGTCATTGATGTAGCGCTGGAAATCTTTGATTGTCATATTTCCTTTTCCCTTGACGCACGTATTTTCACGAATCCATTTGGTAGCTTCGCGTCGAACATCTTCATCATGCATGATGCTTACGCGACGATATTTCCCACGACCGTATGTAGGGAATTTGCCGCCGTTTGATTTCAAGTCAGTCATCCACACTCGAACGCTCTTCTCACCCACGCCGATCATCTTTCCCACTGCCTTCGCAGCACCTTCGACAGTTTTCTTTCCGCTTGTCCGCAGATGTCCGTAGAAGAGCGCAGACACCATCTGGCGGACTTCACGGCCGCGCTCAGGCTCACGAATCCACTCCTGAGCAATGGAATAAATATCTTTGTCCTGAAGAACAGCGCAATAGTCGTCGTCGTCGTCGTCGTCGTCGTCGTCGGAATTTTCAGCGTCGTCGTCGTTCTCAGCGTCGTCTTCATTACCGGCAACAATGGTAGCATCGCTGTCGTCGTCCGAAAGCGAAGGATTGGCCACGACTGGAGTATTGGACTCAGTATTGACTGCGGGACAGGGGTCGGACTCTTCAAGCGTAGAAGGCCTCCGAATGGAATCCGACGACGTTTCATCCGATGTTCGACGTCTTTTTCGAATCGAATCCATTCTTTCGAGGAGCGCTCTACGTTTTTTCCATCGATTATCGTTGCCCTTACTCTCCATTGTTGAAGCTTTATCCGGGTGATTTCATGTGGGTCTAACGGTCAATTAAGGCAATCAACCAATCAGCATGCGTTCACGTGAGCAACAAAATAAATATCACGCTTACGTCATGCAACCGTATTAATTCAAAAATGCATTCTATGCACTTTACAAAAATGCCAATGCTGAGCTGCTCGAGATGATTTACAACACGAAAAAACAGTCACAAAGCGGGGACGTTTATGCTGGCCGGCACTGTACCTTTTCCGGAGTGTCCGGCCACTTTTGAGAGAAATTCTTATGAACATTCGGCTATAAACGCAGGAGAACAAAAGAGAAACGCCAAGGAATCACCTTAACGCACTAGGGCGTGACCAAGGAGACATAGACATTTGGGAAAACATCTAACAGTCGCGTACGTAATCAGCCAATTTCAACGACCCACGTGACCGCTATGTTAAACAAACCCTAGATCATCGGAATGCTGCTATGGGACAGTCGAGTCGAATGATGTCATCGGCTTCCACGTGGAACGAATGACGCGACATCTAGCGCGCTTTAAAGATGGTGGCTTAAGGCGTAAGTTCACTGTGCCTGTGCGGTCTCTTGCTTTAGCAAGTTAACCGTCGTTACCAACTAGTTACCTGCCAAGATCAAAAAATCTTTTTCACGTCGACAGGTCCTTTCATTGTTTCACCAGGTGCAGTGTCAACGAACTGTGCAATACTTCGCATGATGAAGAATTTCTTTACGCCAATTTGTGCCCTTCGTGTCTTTTTCAATCTGGCACGGAAAATTATTGAAACTGTTAGGATCCCCCGCGATGCCTGGCCGCGGCCTCTAGGCGACTCTTTGAGAATGATAATAATTGAGCGACTGTCTGCAAGGTTTGTATATTTCCCAACTGACCAACGCATGCGCCCCAGGTTATAACATGCAAACATATAGTGGATCGCAACAACTCACTCCCTTCTAGAGGAGTGTGCGTCCTCGTACATGTGTACAACCAACAAAACAAAATAAAAGGAGCAGCTGCCTAACAATGTGGGTAACAAAAACGTCGAACAACAAGAAATGAAGACAATGTGAAATAATTTACAGCTGTTAATGGGTGAGACTAACAACAAAGCCGTCAGGGAAACGACTGGAAAGCGTGCCCACGTTGCGTTGCTTAGGACGCGAAGAAGTATAAGTACGAGTATTAGAAGTAGAATTAGAGCGAAGATACGGGTTACGTGAGCCTCAGCTTCTGTCGCATTGAAATCCTTTTCGTCTGAAGTAGCGGCGCTTTTGACCATCCTTGGAGCAGGATTGATCCGAGACGAAATCGGCGCTCGTGTCGTCGCACGGCGGGGCTCCGGTAGCGAAGCGACTTTCGCATCCTGATCACCACGACGATCCTCGACGCTGATTGAAGAAGCGTAGTGAGGCCCTGCGCCGTCGCGCGGTAAGACTGGCTTGGACCCGTTTGCGGTCAGTGATCCATCTGATGTAGGACCCTTATCGTGAGCAGTAGTCAAATTGGCGGTGTCGGACGAAAGTGCTGGAGTAGAAGAACAAAGACGAAAATTGTTGTGAGGATAATAGCGAACAATCCGTTGAACATGAGCCATGGTCGATTTCTGCGTGTCCAGATGAACAAGCTCGTACGTAACGTCGGAGAGGCGGCATCGAACACGTACGGGCCGTCGAAATGACGTCGTACCTTTGGCGAAAGACCAGGTGTGCGAACGGACGTATGAAGTAGAACCAGAGAACCAGGTTCGAACGAAACGGCGATATGACGCGAGTCATAGTATTTCTTTCGGCGAACGTCGGTTTCTGTTTGAGCGGCACGAGCCAACTCGAAGGCTCGGCGGAGCTTTGAAGTGAGAACAACTTCGTAGTCGTTGATTTGCCAATAACCGGATTTCAAGTCGAGTGAGGTAAAGTAGCGATTTCCGCCGAGGAGGTCGAGGCTGTCATCAATCCTTGGTAGAGGATAGCCCTCGTCGATCATCAGTTCGTTGAGCAGACGGTAATCGACGCAGAATTTAGGATTCGGTTGTTTGTTTGGCGCCGTCGGCGCTGGCAAATATTGAGAGGGGGCTGTACTAGCCGCGGGAACGGAAGTGATTGATTTCGATGCCGAGGCCGCCAACTGTTGAAGGATTTGCGAATTCTGTTACATCAACTGCGCTGGCTGCTGCACGAGCGTTTGCAACAGCTGAACGGTGGTGTCGGACGCCTTACCCATCGGGCGCGATTGTGCCTGCGGCGCCGACGCAGCTGGCGGGCGATCGTATCGCAAGGCGTAGCAATCGTCGTCGTGAGCAACGGTTCAATTGTGATTCCAAATTCGTTCGGCGGTTTCGGCAGTCCTGATCGCCTCCTTGAGCGATTTCGGTGGTTTCCGTTCGAGTTCGTCCTTGAATTCGCGACGAAGTCCGGCCTGAAAGCGAGATACAGTTATCGTCACCGAGACAACGTCAGGATCTGCGTTCTGGAGCTGTAAAAGAATTTGTTTGAAGCGCGAAGCGAACTCGGCTACGGTCTCACGCGCCGTCTGTTTGCAGACCATTAACTTATTAGTCCAATGATGCGTGGGATAGCGCGGGATGAATTGTTCCTGAAGGAAAGCTTCGAATTGGTTCGAGGTGAGATTGCCGACGTCGTCGTTTCCCAGGAAAGCGCGGAATTCGGATCGGGCATCTGCAGAGAGAGCCATTGCAGCGGAGGCTAGCTTGCAACGATCGGGCCAGCGTGAGAATTTCGCGGCGGCGTTGACGTGGAAAAGCCAATTCTCGACGTCTTCCCCGCGGCGTCCGAAGAATCGATCGAGCTTCACTGACGATTTCGCTTCGTCAAAGTCCGATTCAGGCGTCGGGAGTGCGCCGTCGCCCGCGCGTTTCTTCTTCCGCTTCTTTTTGCGAGTTGGCTCGGAATTGTCGGGCGTGGCCGCGCTGTCTTCGAATGATTCCTCGGTTGGGGTTTGCGATCGAAGAGGATCGCGACACCTAGAGACATCGAAAAGTAATTCATATTGGTGATATTTCGCTGTTCTTCTCTCGAGAAGACAAAGTTGAACGTCGTTCGTTCGCGAGCGGTTCTTCCCAAATATGGCGTCGGAACGCTGAAACAGACACGACGGGATCGTGTGAATGGTAGTAATTGGTAAAAGCAGCGAGACATAGTGAGAGATAGAGCAGATCCGAAGGTACGAACAAGTCTGGCGATCCGCCGAATCGCCGGCAGCTGAAGTACGCGAGCCAATTCCTATGACCCGCGAAGATTTCGAATAGATTTGAACTCTCGCTACGCTTCTGTATCCATTGTCGGGCCATTTAGAAGCTCATAGTAGCCGGTGACGGAATCGCAAGCTTCGAAGCGCTCTCCTGAAATACTGTCCCCCCAACTAAAAATTCGTCGGACCTTAAAACGAACCTTTGTCTTCAAAACTTCGATTGTTTCACTGAAAACCCAAAGCTTATCCATTTGGTCTATACCTATACCTTACTCAAACCCATTATGTGGAAGGGGTCATTTAAGCGGAAGTCCTGACATCTAATTGGGCTTCGCGAGAGCATGCGCATTTCAACTTCTTTTTATTGGGTGACGTCGATTATTACAAGTACAGACAATGGCATGCGCATTTGATAGCCCGCCCTGCCGCATGACTCCGCGAATCAAAACTTGTCGTAGACAAGAGGGGAGAGATAGATAATTAAATAATTAATTCTAAAAAAATTGAACATACTGTCCCCTCATACAAAGGCAGTTATTGATGACGGGGTCTTGTCCAGGACACCGGCAGAGCAGTTTTTGATCGAGGGATCAGGACCCCAGACCTACAAAAAGAATATTTAGCCCAATAGACACGTACATCCTTCCTTACACTTGAATGCCATTTTGTATAGAATTCAGGCGCGGTGGCGACGTTATTCGTTGAAAACTTCTGCTAGTGAATGAAAAGAGCCGCCGAATTGATCTTGACAACTCGAGACGCCTCCAATCATTCGAATCAAATTTAATAATTTATTTAATAACCCGGATGGCTTTGTCGCCGATCCGTCATCGCACGGAGCATCCGAAACGTACGGAGCCACGTCGATCCATCGCCGAAGCATGGCTGCAATGCGCGCGCAACAAAAAATGAGCAATCTCTGATGTCACAAGAAGTGGAATCTCTGCTTTGAACTGATCTACGTCGCGACGAATTCTAGATGTCCCTGGTCGATGCCAACAAATATCAGAAACTGGAACAGTACGTCATGCAACCTCTATAGGAAGAATCAAAATCATGATGTTTCAGTTCCTGCCAGAACTGATGTCTGTTGCAATGAACAATAATGTGCTACAATGAGCTGTTTTGCCTAGTCTACTGTCACATGCAAACGAATTTATTGTTATGTATATACTATACGTATAGTCATGTGCTTCGAAGCATATTAAAATATAATCGTTAAGTATGACGTCTCTGTCGAGCAACTGATGCCAATTGTCGATCTCCCGCTAAGGGGCCCCTTTGCCGTGACAGAATTTCTCGGATTTTTTTATGAATCTCTTCCGTCGTGCCGCCGGCAGATGTTCTTCGTCTTCGGTACAGTGAGTTGCACTGGGAAGGCAATCATGTGCTGCAAGGAGTTTCCGACAGCGGAAAGTCGATTACGGCTCGGTCTGCCTACTCGCGCATCGGCTTGAGCGGCGCGCAGTTTCGATGTGTTACCCGACCATTGTATCAGGCGATGCAACTGGCGACGTCGTTCGGCTTCTGGATCGACCATCCGCAAAAGCCGGAAGAGGTGAAGGTACTGGCAATCAATTCGTACAAGAAGCATAGTATTTTAGTTACGTAGAAATGAAAAGTAAATATAATCCATATAGATCTACGCACGGCACACTAGAACGGGGAACAGGAAAACCCAGATGCAGTAAGTTGCAATTTTTCCTTTGGAAACATGCAGCGGTAACAGACAGGCTCATTACTGTCTTTGACATTTCTTTATTTCTTTTTTAGACTACTTTCACGTCTCGTCGTCATCCCGTTCGAGGCTGTGAATGCGTTAAAAACGGATGAGTAAGATGAGGCGTTTTGGCACCTTCCTGCTCGGTGGCGAAGAGCATCCAGTAGCATCGGCTTCTTCATCAGTCTTGGACATTGCTACTCCCAGAAAGCAAATGATGGAGGGGAGACTCGCTCCATAAAAAAGAAAGTTTTGAAATAACTGCCCGCCACTCTTTGCCGCACCGCGGATGGATACGCGGATTTGATCTGGTTTACAGCTGGGGTAGATTTGAAGATTTTGTCTCATAGTCGTTCAATGCTCACTTTAGATTGCCCTTGAATGTGTATATTTCGAAAAAGAGGTCGTGAAAATGTTTAAGGACCTTTCGTATTTGATTATTCGCCAAGTCTGTCCGAAAGATAGCGCTATTCCAACGGCGGTCGAAGAGCGTGACGAAGCTGACCTTGCTCTTGTGGGCAACGTTATCGTTGCAATGGGCTGTCGGCAGCAAACTGCAGCTGGGGCCAAATCAAGTACGTAAGGATAGTCCGTTCCTCAAACATTTGAGAGTTGGGCGTTGCGCTGGTGGGAACATTCGTGTCTTTTGGGCATTGCGAGTACGCCGAATGCCTAATTTGTTACTGCGTGAGGTTAAATGTCCTTCTGACCATCGCGAACCTCGAGACAATCGTTGAAGGCGCTTTCCGACAGGCCCTAAAGCGAGTAGGTTGGGTGCGCAAAGATCAGAAGCAGCAAATCTCATGGTTTCTGCTCGCTGTTCCTGAGGGTAAAGAGAATAATCTCTCGGAAATCAGGCTTGAGCCAGTACTGACGAAGAAATTCAAATGCTCAATCATCAAAGCAAGTATCATTCCAGAGAGGAAGATGAAGACACGGCGAGACAGTAAGTTTCTGTGATATAGTCTTTACCCGATCCTATAATTTTCACTTTCAGTGATACAATTTGGCTGCTTCAAGCAATCTGACATTGAAGCGAAAGAAGATGGGCGTTTACTTAGTGCACGCGAAAATGAGGATCACGCTTATCTAGTTGACGCTGACAATCTCTGTGAAAGCGACCACGACGATCTGATCGAATACGATAATTTGGACGAATCTGATGATGGCGATAACGACAATGAGAGAGAAGAAAAACGCGAGGAGGCAGAAGGCAAGGAGGCGGAACGCAAGGAGAAGAAACGCAAGGAAGTGGAACGCAAGGAAGTGGAACGCAAGGAAGTGGAACGCAATGAGTTGGAACGCGGGGAGAAGGAACGCGAGGAGGAGAAACGCAAGGAGAAGGAACACGAAGAGGACAATGAAGAAGAAGAAGGGAAAATTCAGAAACAGAAAGGTAAATGACAAGAACTGTGTTTTAATTAAGCGCGATAACGGTCGTATTTAAGATGGAACAGACAGAAAGAACCAAAAAGAGCGTATTCTGAAACAGATCAAGCGAAGGTAATCCATTAATCCTAAATTCATGTAACGCTTATGAAACATATTTAGAAAAGCTGAGCGCTCGAAAACATATCGAGAGGCAGAGTTGCTCCAGACATGCTTTTTCCAAAAGATCTGCCAAAAATGAAGAGAAGGCCGCGTTTTTTGAGTCATCAATATATACCTCATCAGGTATAGTAATGAGGACCCGGCAGGGTGTTACGTTTGGTTGTTTTTCTTGCTCTAATCATTGCGTTAAAAAAGGGTCGTCAATCTTGCTCTAATTATTGCGTTAAAAAAGAACATGCAGATGCTGAATCACGTGATCGAAGAAAATAAGAAAACGTTGGCCACATTAAACTGTTTGCCGACTTTGCGCACAATCACCGGATTGATTAAGTTCAACGAGATGATCTGGATGACAACGTTGACTAGGTTGACCACGTTGACCTGGTTGACCACGTTGACCATGTTGACCTGGTTGACTAGACCAGGTTGACCTGGTTGAGTAGGTTGACCAGGTAGATAAGGTTGACTACGTTGACTAGGTTGACCAGGTAGACGAGGTTGACCTGGTGTACACTAGCTGCTCGAGGCATTCGACGCTAGAAAAGACGGCACGGGTACGGGTTCCTTAAAAGGCAGACGTAAAAGAAGAACCGTCGAAAAGTACGGTTTAGTCACGAGTCCAACGAATTGAATTCTTGGGCGAGAAGCTGGATCTGGAGGCAGAGCAGTACTGTAGCAACAAGGAAAAGAAGAAAAGTGAAATCCAAGATGGCCACTCGCCTTTTGGATATCTCGGCCGCCCGTTTTTTTCCGTCGCTACTGAGACCTGATATTGATTCAAAAGACATCGGAAGAGATGCATGTGCGCTTTGCCGCCGTACCTCTCGACAAACTACATGTAGACGGAGAAACGGATCGAAAAGGGAGGTTCCGTCTCTTTCTTCGCCTCACGCCATCCAATAAAGGCAGTCCTGAATATTCTCGTCCAGCAAGACGCCTTAGACTTGACAGAAGAAAAGATCAAGTTTTCTCTGTTGTCCGTCGCCAAGAAGAAAAGCACGATGGACATTTTTTCGTCTTGTTCGTCTTTAACCAACGACTTGTTCAAAATTATAGACAAGACGCCAAAGTTTGGAGCTGCACAAGAAATTTTAAACATTAAATCGGCTCTGCTCCTCTGGAGACTGATTCAATGAGGTACCTTTCCCTCGTCTACCTGAATAGCCAAATTGGGAAAATTTCCGTATACAGACTCGTTGGGAGTCTTCGAATCTCTCTTTTGTATGAGATGCCTCGAATAAACAGTCAACTAAATTCGTTCTCGTTGCAGCACTTGCTTTTCGAACTCGATAGATATCGTGAATTTCTGCAGAGAGTCGCAATGCCCCGTGCGGTCGACATCTCGATAACACTTGATCGATTAACGAGTCGCGGTTGCGACATTGACGACGGCGCGCCAGAACCACGGCCAGACCCGCACAAACGCCGCGCGCGTATCGACGTCCCTATCGAGTCTCGGGGAACAAATCCAACTCAAACGGCAATAAAATCGCCTTAAAGCACGTCGAGAAATCCGGCTTAAAAAGCGTCCCTTCATTGACGTCTCGACCGGCGTAGAAAAAAGCGAGAAGTTGCTCTACGACGATAATCCACAACTTGGCATCGAGATCGCTATCAACGACATTGATCTGATCGAGAAAAAAGTTGACAAAGCCGAGCGCTTCGACAAGGCCGAGCGCTTCGACGACAATCGTTCCGACGTTGACGAGATCACTGTAGACAATAATAACAATGACGTCATGTTATTATTTTCGATTTTCGGAAGTGGCGTACGCGTTAATTCCGTGAGCGTACAGTACGCTGGAAATCGCTGATCATACTGGCCTGTCATAAAGTACTGTCGTATGTCTTCAAGTTTCTGTTTAGTTCAAGGATAAAATTGCGGAGGATTTCGGCTTTCGGATCAACTGTATCTAGTGTCTTAATGCAATTTTTCCCGCTTCCACTAGTTTCCCTTGTTGCGCGTGTTCAATTGGTGTTACTTTGATGTGATTTTCCACGTTGAGTTTTGTCTTTGAAGTGTTGATAAATCAGGTCGTTTTTAAATTTTAGATCGTTTCTACGTATGTATTGCAATTCTTTCTTGTAGGTCTTTGATGTTTGTCGGTCAAACAATTCCGCGAAAAAATATAAAGTTACATGGTTTATTCATAGTTTACTCTTTATATTTACTATTCCATACCATAAATAAAGATGTTGCACATTGGAAAACGACGAAAACAACCACTTTTCTTAACCGTAACGCGCACTACTTTACGCTCGACACTCCGAAGACCGGACTTTCCACGCGTTCCATCACGGCAAAGGACTTCACTTACAGTGCGGTGCAAAAGTATAAGCCACTAGCGCCTATTTAGCTATAGTAAGCCTTCAACCGAAAACTTAAGGTTTTACCGATAACAAATATAACCTAAAGATATTCTTCTTACACTTACCTTTTCAAAATAATTTTTAGAATTTGCTACTTAACTGCTACGTCTAATTTTAATTAGATTACTCTATATTAGTCTCACATAGGCCACATAATATTCCGACCTGCACAATGAGCACGTAAATAAGCGAATAAAGCATATCACCGATTAAATGGGCCAGAATTTGACGGAATCCGCTTTGCAATACAGTCGAACCCCGCTGCAACGACCACCCTTCGGACACGTAACAGGCGGTCGCTAAAGCGAGGTGGTCGTCCACCCGAAAATGTAGTGTAGGCGGCGAAAATGCAGTGTAGACGGAGAACGTGTAGTGTGCAATGTGTTTTTTTATTCGCTGTCACTCTCAACGGACTCTTCATGCACAACAAATGACATGATAGATGTTTGTCTGCCTTCTAATTGCGAATGAAGAAGTTTTTCCTGAAGTTTACCTTCAAGAGAGACGCAGTCCGAAAGACATTCGTTGTAGCCTCGTCAGACGGCAAATAGCTTCAGACTCTCTGTGGCAGCACGTGCTTCAGAAATGGATGTGATGTTCGTCTCTGCCACTTCTTCTTCATCCTCGTGCTCTTCGCAATCTTCATCCGAAGATTCTTGATTTCTCTCTGAAACAAATTCGTCCAGCAGGTCATTCTCCCAGCCTTTCTCCAAAACCTCCGTTGTCGGAGCGCTCTCGTCGAAAGCAATATAATTGGCAGCATCTGCACTTTGTGGAAGGCCAAGACTAGCTATGTGCTGCTGTAAAACCTGTTCGTCACCGTTCTCTGTAGATGATTCATGGTCTGAAATTTCTTCCCGCTGTTTATCGAAACCGGCTTTTCTGAAGCAATTTCGTACAGTAGCTGCTTTAATAGCCGAAACAGACAATTTTATCCACAGACATGCATCAAGAACGGTGAACGACTTTGCCATTTCGGATGCCGCAAGCCACGACTCCATCTTGCAGAGGACAGTTCGAAGCATTTTAGAACGATAGTGACACTTCATGTTCTGGATAACGCCTTGGTCTAGCGGTTGTAAGAACGACGTTGTATTAGCAGGGAAGAACTGAATTTTCACGTGTGAAAGTTGCAAATCGCCACTTTTGTGAGACGACGCGTTGTCTAAGAAGAGAAAAACATGTCGATTCTCAGCAAGCATTGTTTGATTGAAACGTTTGATCCAAACGCTGAAAATTCGCCAGTCATCAAAGCTTTTTTGTTTGACTTCCATGTGACTGGCAATCGATGAAGTGGAACTTTTTTAAAGCAGCGGAGTTTCTTTGAATGGCCGATAAATAATGCCGTCTCGAAGTCACCAAGAAGGTTCACGCACAGAACGACGGTAAATCTCTCTTTCGACTTCTTTCCCCCAGCACTGTCAGTCCCCCTTACTGCTAAGGTTTTTTCTGGTAGGGCGCGAAGAAAGAAGGCAGTCTCGTCCACGTTGTAGATATTCTTCTCGTCATGATTTTCAATTATGGCTGGAAGGCGCCCAATCCAATCATCCACGGTCAGTTCATCGACGCTCGCTCGCTCTCCTGAAAGAATTTTGGAACCTATGTTGTGACGGTTTTTGAAGCGTGCCAGCCAGCCGTTCGATGCTTTAAATTCGCTTTTGTGTAAATTTTTAGCAAATTCCATTGCTTGACATTGAATCATTGGTCCGCTAATGGGCGTTCCGCTACCGCGCGCTCGCTCAAACCAGCGAAAGGTCAACTCGTCGATGTCTTCATATTCGCTCCCGAATCGAAGTTTTTTCCGCTTTGGATTACTGTTTCGCTCGTATTCGTTCATTGTTTCAACCTTTCGCTTCAAAACCTGCTGAATCTGCGATTTGCTTACCCCGAACATCACTGCAAGCTGTCTTTGACTCTTTTTCTCGCCTTCGCGAAGCACTTTCACTCGATCTTCAAGTGTAAGGGATGTTCGTTTTTGCTTAGACATGACGCAACAGGTAAGCGGCAGCTGCACAAGCGAGTAAACAGAGGATGCGCACGACTGGGGCACGATACGAGGTGGTCGCTAAAGTGAGGTTAACCGGTCTCTTATGCGGGTTAGAAATGTACTAGTAAACATATGAAATATTCCGTTCTACTTAGAAGTGGTCATTGTAGCGGGGTGGTCCGTTAACTGAGGTGGTCACTAAGCGGGGTTCGACTGTATTCTGCTCGTAGTGTGACTATCTTGGACGATATTTGTTAAACGTTTGACCAAAAGAGTAATGTACCCGTCTCAACGGTTGGTTACAGCTCTCGTTCAGATGCAGAAGACATTCAGACAGTTTCCAATGTTGTCCAAAAGAAGAAACTGTTACATTTTATACCACAGCGATCCCACACAGCCTTTCTTGAGCAGAAATTGGATTCATTGGCTAACTGGGACAGAGATAAGACCTCGGAGTGGATAACGAAAAAGAAAAAAGAATATGTACAATTTAATCGTGGACTAGCTGAGAATGACAATAGTGACATAGACACAGATGAAGGTTAAGCATCTACCGCTACTTAATTAATATTGAAATGCATAAAAAAGTTGCTACTCGGGTGTATATTTAGCAGAGTAGCAGAGCAAATGCTGCAGTAGTCGTTTGGGTGGCCTTGTTAGTCATAAAAATCAGGATCGAAGTAGTCTAGCAGCCACTTCCTCCTACATACTTCTGTCTTGGCGAGATATTTTCGTACATCTACGACTTTACGATGCCAAGGACATTTGATTTCTTTGAATCAATGGGCAGTCTTTGGGCTTCCAATGGACATCTGAACGCGCCTTAGCACCTGATCGTCTGCTTCGTCCACGTTCCTGGAAGTAGTCGTCAGGAGCGCCTTAGTGATAGCATTAACCTATTTAAGATCTACTCCCACCCCAAGAGCAATGGTCGCAAATACAACTCGCACGACACCATCTGGCACGCCGAGGCTCTCAATGACCGTTTTTTTGATGTGCTGAGTAGTATTGAAATGATACATCGCAAAAATTCGGTTCTTACTAATGTGAGAAGCTCCCGCGGGAAAATACGAGTCCTCACCAAGATTGAAATGAAAGAAACAAAACAGTTCTGCGCACAGATTTAATGACCGGCAGCAAACAATCATTCGGGGAGCATGACGCTTGAGAGCTCTAAGTGAGTGTCCTCATGTCGCTCTCACTATCAGAACGTGAATGAACAGAATAAAAATTTTTAGGCCTATCTGGACACTTGCTATTGAATTTACAGCGTTCCATTTGTAGACATTTAACGATGTCTTTTCTAATGTTCAAAGTTACTGTGGCAGTGCAAGCTAATATTGGGGTGCCCTGGCACTAACGAACGCCCTTACTTCGTGAAGTCGACCGTACGCAGGACGAAAGTCTCTGTTCCATTTCGATACGCAGTGCGCCTCATCCACGAAAACAGCCATTGCACTGATAGTGCTATGTATTAAATCTCTCCATCATGATGACATAAGAGCTTCAGGAGTAGTATACAAGAAAGTTTGTTCACCACAGTTCTCTTCGTTACACAACAAATCTTTAAGTACACCCGCTCCACACAACAAAATAGCTGCGCTGACGTCTTCTTTTTGCAAAAGATTTAACTTGGTCAATCATGAGTGAAATCAATGGACATATGACAATAACGGTGCTTCCTGATTTCTGCGATCAACAAATATTAGTTATTAAATGACGACGAGGACGACACGGGATTTGCCGAGGGTGCTAACGAAGTGTGCCCGAGGGTGTGGACGAGGATATCCCGTTTCGCCCGAGTTGACAGGTGATAACTCACTTATACCTCGTGACGCCTTGTCAAATGTCAAATTTCCACGTGACGGCTTCGTGCTCTGTTCCCGTCATTGGAAGGAAAATCGCACGCGGCGATGGGCGACCCCGATCCAGATCCCGACGATTTGGACGATTTCGTCGTTCCCCCGCGCAAAAAGAAAAGTCGAACAGCTGTGGGCGGCGATTTCGTTCGCCAGTTTCCGAGAGAAAGAGCTCAGCAATGCCAGAAAAGGATATACGCCGTCAAACACGGCAAAGAATAACATATGGGCTGAATCGCTCTTCCTCGACTGGCTTGGGGAGCGGAACGCTACCATACGCGACAACGGCTCGCAAAAAGATCATACGAACGAAATGGGTCGACTCACTTTGCTTTCCAATAGGAGCGACGAAGAACTGTCTACTTGTTTGTCGCGATTGCTAATGGAAGTAAGGAAGACAAAAGGCGAAGAGTATCCGCCTTTCGACGTTGCACAATTTGCTCTACCCACTCCAACGCGTCGTCCGCGAGCGGAAAAACGGCCGACGATCGACTTCTTTCGAGATGCAGTGTACGCCGAAATGCGAAATACAATGGACGTCGTCTGCAGAAGCCTGCACGGACGAGGCTTCGGCGCCGAAAAAAGGCGCACATCATCAATTTCCTACAACGAAGAAGAGGCTCTTTGGTCAAAGACCATCATAGGCGTCCACAATCCTACGGCGCTTTTACGCGCCGTCTTTTTTCTCAACGGCAAAAACTTTTGCTTACGTGGTCGAGAAGAACATCGCAAGCTAAGCCGGACGAAGCTAATTCGTGACCCGCCTTCTTTCGACGACAAGGTGAAATCCTATAACTACGTCGAGAACGGGTCCAAAAACAACCCTGGCGGTCGGTCGGGCCCATTTAAAGTTAGCTAATAAGAAAGTCGTTCAATTTGCTGTACCAGCGCTTGGAGAGCGATGCCACTGCTCCGTACTAGATCGATATCTCACACGGTTGGCGCCCGACTCGCGCGATAATTCATTCTATTTCAAGCCGCTAGAGAAAGCACCCGAGGATCCCAACGCCGCGTGGTTTTTCCCGAAGTTTGTATTGGGCAAGAACGCGTTCAGCAGCGTGGTCAAAACAATGTGTGCGGAAGCAGAAATCGAAGAAAAAAGCAACCACAGCCTACGCGTTGCTGGCGCCACTCGACTCTTCAGTGGAGGCGAGCCGGAAAGAGCGTACCGGTCATCGGTCGGTTGAAGCACTACGTCTCTACAAGCGCCCCTCGGAGGACCAACTTCGTACTGCGTGCGCGGTTATTAGTGGGAAAGAAAACGCCTCGACCTCACCTCCTGAGACTACGACGCCGTCGAGTCCGGAAAAGCGATCCGATGCGAGTGTCATTCAAGGCGCATCTGGCCTGCCTTCGATCGCAATGGGCACTGTGAAAAACTGCACGTTAATTTCATTATGAGTGACAGAAAGTAGTTGTTTGCTTACTAATTTGTTTGGTAGAAGTGTCCGGAAATCCAATTAATATGCACACCCTAGGGAGAATAACGGGTAACTAATAGCAACTCCCTACGGATGGCATCGATGCCATCCCTAGGGCGAATACGGGTTTTATTGCCCTGTCGGTCCCTTTACCGCGCCCCCGCATTGAGGTATTATCTGGTCTATCCATAACCATGTAATCGTACACAAAGGGAAGTGCTTGATACCACAGAGATTTGCAATCTGTCGGCAACCAAGAAAAGACGTACGTTCCTGTCATGAGCGCCTCAATGCATGCATGTTGTTCATTATTCAGCTTCAACAAAGGTCTACGTAGTTTCTTTAGAGCAAAAGCAATCCCTTGACTGAAAGCGTTGCTCTCTAGGGTCCGTGGAAAATCTTTTTCAGCCATGATAACCTTACGAAGACAGAACAAACCAGAGCAATCGAAAGGACTATCGCGTGAGGCACAGGTGAGACTGACTAAAATAAGGTCAGGATGAAAAGAAAAATGGCAAAATTGGCAAAACAAGATGCCGCTGACCGGTGTAGTAAACAGTAGAATACAAATATCCAAATGAACGTTATCGTGGTATTGTCGTTTGGGCCGCTAATGTGGCCGAGATTGGGAGCGATTTGATCTTGACGAATTTGCAACGAGCGAGAGATTCGAAAGTACGGATAGACTCGGAAAGAAGTTTAACGCACGCATGCATTTGCTATTTCGTGCGAAACCGCTTTGGGCGAAAATTCCACGATTCCGTGGAAAATCTGGTCCATGCGTGAACAGTGTGTACCAGGCCCTTTCTCCGCGAGTTCATCCGGGACTCCCTTCAGGAGAAAGGACCTGGGTACGAGGCTAGGTTAGGGAGAGGCGATTTAGACAATTGAAGCTAATTAAACAACTCATTGCGCTTGCTGACCCGTTGTAGGGCAATGCTCTAATAATGAAAATATCTCGTGAAAGTTGCAAAGAACGTATTTGCCAAAATTTTGCAGATTTGTTCAAAAAACGAAACTAAGGTGTATTTTAGAAGGCCATTATATTTGAATAATGAATTTGTGTGGCTGTGAAATGTAACAAAAATGCACCAATGTTGGCGTGGCTAGCAGCGTCTATAAAAAAGCGCCACTGGCGTCCTAGAAGTATTCGCGAGCGACGTGCAAGAGCGCAGCTCGCGCTCAAAAACGCGATGTTGACACGCTGGCGCTCTGTTGATCAATTGATCTATGCCTTCGGGTCTCTAACGCGAAGACGTGCAGAATTGCGCGAATCCCGGTGCACGGGGACGCGTCAACGTTGAGCTGCGCGAAGTGCTTGAAGCGTTCGACGCAAGGAGCATCGAACCGGCGAAACAAAGCAACCAAGAGACATATTTAGTCAAAATATGTATCTATTATCACATAAAAGATTTTGCTTACCCCAAACAATGTCTTAGACTTAATAAAATGACGCAAATGACCACTTCTCTCTTTATTCGCGTTCTCTACTTTGGAACATAGATCAAAGTATTTTTAAGCTTGTTTTATTTTTGAAATTTTCAACCCGTATTAAGGATATTACCACCTTAATTAAGATTGGCAAGATCTCCTTGATCCATTGGTGGAATGAGCGACCTTCTATTGGAAGGCAAGAACATTGTAGTGACTGCCATCGGAAGACTGCAGCTTGTTAGTTGAGGAGGTGCAGGTGCGTTGTGAGGAAGAAACAAAATTTTGAATTGTATAACGTTTTTTCGACATTTTCTGACCAAGGGAACGAACATGTTATGGAACCAATCAGTAAACAATTTTGTGTCTATCCAGCTTTTGTTCTGTAAAAAATAATCCACAGGCAAGATGCTCATTTCTATGGCGCAGGATTGGTGCCAAAAATAGTTCTTTTATTTCTTCCGCTACTTATATTTCTTCTGCTACTTTAATTTCTTTCGCTTTATTACTTCCTTTACCTTTTATTTCTTTGTCTACCTTATATTTCATCCGCTATATTTCTACCGGTATATTTCTACCGCCTCATTTTCACCGGTGTATTTCTAACGCTTCGTTTCCACCGGTGTATTTCTACCGCTGAATTTCTTTGGCTGTGTGTTTTTTGAAGTGCTGTTTTGTGCGCATGCTCCTCCAAAGAGCGTTTTGAGCGCATGCTTATCCGAAATTTCACTTTGCTTCCGGCTCCCTCATAAATAGCGATAGCGAGGAAAAACTCCGCCAAGCCGCTGAGCTTCTGAAAGAGATGCTGAAAAACGCTCGCACAGGCGCATCATCTACTGACCGTTTCGGTACGCTCTCATGGTTCATCGCTGGGGAAGCTGCTGGTACGATCGTTGTCTGTTGTCTTATCACTTTTCTCTTCTCACCAGAGAATGTGAGACTGCCTTCGCAAATTGCGTTGAATACGTCTGCTCCGAAAGATACGTGAGTCGATCGGTGCTGCTTGTTCTGGTCTATTTGTTGTTTCTCTTTGTTTAGTTTGAGGAATTTTTCTAGAGAGCACGCTAGGCTTTCAACTTCATCTTCTTTGTCTGCTGGTCGTCTCAAACCTGACATTAGTCATAGAAAAGAAAGGCGGCGTGGCAATTTGCTAACTCCTGCGAAACCACAAACGTGGACGAGGTGTACCTGTCTCTCCAGCCCCGACGACCGTACTGCTCCATCTCGGCCCTACAAAGTGAAGCTACAAAAAGCAGGATTGGGAGAGAAGGAGGGGTCAATCTCCCTCGTCCACTGAAGTGCACAGAGAACTTCTTGACGCGTTTTCACCTCACCAAAGTACTGGTTACGAGTGGGTGCGAACGTCAGGCTACGGCAATAAGGAGCTGGAGAGTGTCCGAGACTTACAGGGGGCGGCAATCTTGCACATATCATTGGAACAGGCCAAGTGCTACATAGGTCCACTACTAGAAAACTGTCTCTGAAACCATTCGCAGAAAGCAGTGACATAGTACAGAAAAATAGTTGCTAACTCTTGCAGTTCAAGTCTTTTTCCTAGGAATGCCTTTACTGCAAATCTCCGAGGAAAATGTTGGATTTCAAAGAGCACGTTCAGTCATGCGGTAAACCAGGGTAAGTGGAACTGACAAAAATAACTCTAATTTGTCCTGCTACTGTACTGCCGAAATAGTGACAATGTGGATTGTGATAGCGAAGACGAGTTCAAGAGTGCAGCTCCTTTTCGGCAATCCAGAAATGTGAAGAATAACACGATGTCATTGTTCCATGCTTCTGCGTAAGTCTGTTTATTCCTTGCTAAATAATAACGGAACTTTCTTTCTGTGAAAAGCAAAGAAGGTTGCAGAAGATATTGATCTAATTGACGATACCTAAGTTTCATAAGAGATTGATCTCATACAAGATGGTCTGATAACGTTTACAAACGTTACCGCTAGAGGAAATTTAAATGACGTGACCATATTACTGCATGTACTGTTGCATTTTCATATAACGCCCTTTAGTTGCGTCAAATAAGAGCACAACAGGATGCAGCTTAAGAGAACTCCCTGAAGGCTGACCAAGAAGAGGTGCCGCTAGTCAACGGTTATTTCATATGATCTTTACTATGATGCATTGATCCATATGTTTATGATAACGAAGTGAAGAAACGCAAGGATTATTTGAAGGTGGGATGCCTTTTTTGACATATTATTACAATGGTGACTTTTAGCTACGTCAGTCTTACAGACGGCAACTGGCGGGCCCTTTTACCTCTTTCGTCGAAAAATGACAAGTACGGCGTGGTGACAGTAAATGTAACATATCCTGATTCTTCTATTGTAGGACTAGGACGTTTTATTTTGGGTTTCTATTCACGAATCCATTGCCGAGCCTTGTTACATCAAAGTTTTGAATGCCAGTTGTCGTCCGGCGGGAGAACTTCGTTTAGAAACCGCATTGTTTATCCCAATTGGTGACCTGTTTCATGGAAAAGCACACGTCAATCTCATAGAACATGTCTCGGAAAAGCCTGTCGAGGTGAACTTCAAATCTATGTAACAAATTGTAACAAAAATTAAGACAGAGCATTGCCCAACTCTTTTCAACTGCCGGTCAAAGTGATCAAGAGCAAAAGATCAAGACGTGCGTTAATCCGCGGTGTGTGTGTCGTGCCACAAATCTTTTGCAGCTTGATTGAAATTGACAAAAGTATGTCTTCAAAGATAAGGGAAGAAAATGCTGTTGCACTTTTTCTGCGACGAGGAAATATAACTGAAGAAGCAATGACATACTGTCGCCGCAGACGATTTGATCCATGAAAGCAGATAAACGTATAATAAAGTCTGTTGAGAAAACATCTGCCAAACTGTATACCAATTAATTCAACAAAAAAATGATATAGCTTTATTTAGCAATGCTACGACTGATGATAGCTTTCCTGATAAATAAAACTCTGGATTCGTCGAAGTAACGATTTTAGGACAGTTTTTTCAAAGTCTGTCATTTGGTACACGTTAGTTTATTGAAGACCTCGTTATTTTATTCCAGTGTTAGAAGAATCGCATGTGAAGGAAAGCGACTGTGCTTAAGCGCTAATATTTACCGAAGAGGAAGACCAGCGTTTTGGGAAAAGATACAACAACGGATAAGACTTGAAGACGGATGCACCTAACAATGCTTGTGTCAGAGAAAGGCACCTTGAGCCTCGCAGGAGCAACTTGCCAGTTGACGAGACATCAAAGAAACCGTCATCAACGATGCCATTTCTAGAACAAAGAATGTCAAATATCATAGAAGGAAGGAAAAAACGCAGCTGACAATTCCTTCTCCTCTCCCTTGAGCCAAAAGAGGGCTTCAGAAAAAGAAACCTGGCCTTCGTAAAGAATGATGACATCTAGAAGCGTCCTTAATAAGCTTGAAATAAGGAAGCAAAATAGAGGAGAAAATGAAAAAGAAAAACGACTTATCGCCACAATGCAAAAGCATGAATGACGTCAGTAATATTTTTTGAGTTTGTGCGAAATTTTAACAGTCGCATGAGGGAACGCGGAAAACATATGCTGTGTTGAAAAATTCCTCTAGCCACGAAATTGGAACGAAACTGTCTCATATAAGATAGAATTTCTTCCTCCAGTACATCTCCTTTGCCTCAACAACTTCAAAATTAACAGTAAAAAGCTACTTGCTAGATCCTATCTTGATGATGTTGACAAAGGAAAAGACATACTGCGAATCAACATAAAGCAAGCTATCTACTTTGTTCGGCAAGCTTCGAAATCGATTAAGGAATATCTTTGAAAGATATCGGTAATTTTTTCAAAATTTTATATGAAGATGACTGCAACATGGGTAAGGACAATCAGTGTAATGTTTTATGAATTATATTTTTTGTTAACAGAAGTCGACGTCAGCAATAAGGTGGAGGAAAGTACATTGTCTAAAGGTGAAAGAAACAATTGCATACTGTTACCGCCATACAGGTGTAATAACGTGTTTCTCGCCTAGTCGAGTCTGATCTATATTCTCTTTACACGCACATTCTACCCCTCCCTCATTGAGTCCCGTATCTCGCTTTGCCACACCACTGCATACTCTAGAGGGGGTTCTCAAATCTCAAACGTCATTTTCGTCCTCCTCGTCGGCGCGCGACGTCATCACAAATCCGTCGAAACGTCGAGGCAACCGGATGGTGCGACGTGGAAGCTCCGGAGGTACCGGTTTGTGGAAAGGCACTGTCTGAACTGGATGTGCACCCTTCGGTGCGGTTGGCTCAATCTGAATGGGCACATCGGAATTGCGGGCTTCTACTCTCGGAACGGTCTCTTCAGTTCCCGCGGGAACATCCGGCTCTACCGCTAGCAGTTCCGTTCGCTCGACTAGGAACAGACAGGTAATTAGGGACGCAACGCTTGCGTCCTTTCTTGTCAGCAGGGCTGACAACGAACGTAAACGTTACTTCTTTTTGTGGCGACAATACGAAACGGTCCGTCCCAGACTGAAAGTATCTTGTGAGCCTTGCCACGCAGACGGGGTTTTGGTAGTAGACTAAATCACCGATAGTGTAAATCTCGTGATAAACTGGGGCTCCTCGCTGTTGGCGGTATTGAGCGGCAGTAAGTGTGGCGTCGACCACTTCTCAGGCAGCGGCCATGCGAGCTTGGATTTTTCGTAGATGTTTGCCTGTGTCGACTGCGTCGGGAAACGAAGCTCCGTACGCCGCTTTGGTGGGGGGAGACGAGGTCACCGACCATACAATAATTCGAAGGAAGACGCGCCGAGCGACGCTTGCGTGGACGTCCGGAACGATCCTAATGCGGTGTCCAGTGCGATGACCAGTTTGGTGACCTAATGCGGTGACCAGTAAGCGCGCAGATTGCCCAATAGAGTATGCGATTAAACCGCTCTACCAACCCGTTGCCTGTGGGTGATACGGCGTGGTGCACGTCTTTCGAATCCCGAGTCAGTCGCAAAGATGCCGGATAACTTTACTTTCAAAACTCGGTCCTTGATCCGAGTGCAATACGTGGGGCAGGCCGTGTCGCGCTACAACTCCGTCCATGAGAATGCGCGCGACTGTTTCGCTCTTCTGGTCGGTCGTCGCAAAACCTTTTGGCCAGCGGGAAAAAAGTCGGAAACCACCACCAACACGTAGCGGTTGCCCCGGGCGGTTCGTTGTAGCTCCAAGAAATCCATCGCGATCTTCTCAAAGGGTCCTCCAACTGGAATCGGTTGCAAGGGTGCTTTCGGACGCGGCACGGCCGGGCTGGTTTGCTGGCAGCTGCTGCAGTGACGAATGTAGTAGTCAACGGACGAAGAAAAACGGGGCCAATAGTAGTAGCTTTGAAGTAGAGTCGCAATGATTTTGTTAATACCAGAGTGACCACCCATAGGGTCGGCGTGGACTTGCTGCAAAACGTCCGGAACGAGAGTCGAAAGTACAACTAGAATCTTCGTCTTGTCTAGTTGTGCTCCAAGACGGGTATTGCGGCACAACACGCCATCCTTCGCCGATCTCAAGCTGACACCATATTTGGCGAAAACGTCGAAGCGCTCCAATCTTCCACAGGCCTGCAGCCGTCGGTCGGTCGGCGCCCTTGCGTAGACAAGAAATTACCGCGGCAATAGCTGGTTCGGCGGCTTGAGCAGCGACAAGCACGTCCGGCGAAGCAGAGGGAAGAGGCCTCGTAGCGGCGCAGATCCTCGACAGCACATCGGCAACCGTGTGAAGTCGCCCGGGTGTGTATACCACCTCGAAATCAAACTGACTGATGGCATGCAGCCAACGACCCATTCTTCCGGCGGGCTGTTTCATGGTGCGAACGTGCACAAGCGGTGATCCGTAACACCTACGAATTTTGCTCCGACAAGATAGGGACGAAAGTGCGCCATTTTCCGTTTCACAGCAAACAGCTCCTTTTCCGTTGCGCCAAAATTGCACTCCGCTGGATAGAGCTCTTTACTAGCATAAGCGATGGGTCGAACCACGTCGTCAATAACTTGGGTGAGAACAGCACCGAGCCCTATATCACTGGCGTTGGTATTGAGGCGAAACGGAGTGTTGAAACAAGGGAATGCCAGAACAGGAGCAGACGTAAGCTTTGTCTTAAAGGGGAAGTCTCATGGGTTCCACTTCCTCCATCGCATGAAAGATCTTATCAAAATAAAGCGTTCTGTACGGCGATTAGCCGCTTTGGTACCTTTTTGAGCGTGCTGCGAGTTGTCGAAGTAGAGGTTGTGTCAGGATGGGCCTCGCCCCTACTATGCAGTGACGTCAGTGGTTCTTAGTGCGCACGCTATTCTGCCGAATAATGTCGTCAATTGAGCCTTACAGCTTCGAACCGCGGCATGAAAGACCCGATTCTCAATACAGTGACGATTTTCTCCCTTCTATTTTGGATCAGAGCAGCGTCAGTAGCGTAACCGACATTGATACGGTTGATCGTCTTTTTTTAAGGGCGTGGTGCACTTGCTACCGGTGCCACATTATGCCGTCTGAGCGAGAGTGCCGTTGTTGTCGAGAGGAAAACGCACTTGACTGGAAGATGTACGGTCTGCAGTGCATTACTGACCATAAAAATTTCGGCGCAGTCTGTCTCAACGTCGACGTTCTGAGGACAGCTGTTGTGAGCATGAACGACGTCAGAAGAGGCGACATTACGGAGCCTTTGTCTAACAGGTATGCAGCGGTGTAACACTAGTCAACCCTACTGACTCTTCTTAGACTACTAAGGCTAACTGCGTATCGACAGTTTACGTATTGGGTCCACGAACGACTTGGACGCGGAGTCCGAATTTGCCTCCCATCGTGTGTTGTAGTCGTTATAAGAAGGAAGTTTCTGGAAGAAAGTGGCCATTACGTCGGTTTTCAATGAGTGAATTTGACTGTTGGACCCTCAAACAGTCATTGACGATCGACCAATTATTTTTCGTCCAATATGCCCTCATCTGCTGAACGACGACTTCTGTAATCTTGATACGTCGCCAGTGGACTAGTCAAAGTCGGGCTAAGTTTCACCTTATCTCTGCTTTCTTGAGGTGTGATAGTAGAAGAAAAGGTCGGACTTTAGGCCTTTTCCCAATTTGTCGCATGCCACAGGCCACCCGTTTTGAAAGGCTTTTAGCGAGCAATCGTTACCAAGATTTTCGTGCATGACACTGAAAAAGCATTCGACGTCATCGGTAGAGCTAGACCGAGGATTTTCAGGGCCACATTCGGCGTTTAGGCGACGTGGGAACTCCGTGCTTTCGATCTTACACTTGACGGCAATAAAAGTTTCTCTACTGAATTCAAGGACGTTTGTCTAAAGTCTAGAATTTTTTTATAAAAGGAGCAATGTGGCGCATTTTTCATACCCGTTCACTTTTAAAGTTGAAAAATCGCCGAGGCATTAAAATATGGCTACATGTCCAGAATAATCTGTTCTTATCATTCCCCTTTAAAGAATGAGGCATCGTGGAATATTCCTCTAATAAGCTGATTTCAAAGTTGAATTGAATGCTTTTGTTAAACTGTTCAGCTGGGACAGGAAATCATTCCCTTCTTCTTTTGTACGTGTTCTGATCATGAAAATGTCATTAATGTATTGCTTACCAAAAATGCGGTATTTTGGTTATGTTTACATGAGTTCTTTTTTCAAATCTGCCTATAGAACAATGGATTACTTTTTAATTGTCAATTTATCTCCTGGTTTTTCATTTTTTCTTTGTTCTTTGTGGCTGTCAATTGTCCACCGAATGAGCAAATGAAATTCAGTAAAGTATGATTTGCTTTTTTTCTTCAGACCAGCAGCAGGAACTTTCTAACAAAATGATTAGCAAAACGTCGTTTAACAGTGAACAACTCAAAGAACTAACTGTCGATGGCAAAGGCGTATTATGACAGCAGATTAATAAGTAATTTACGAGAACATTGTATCGCTTATTACCGAAAACCGAGGCGGTGGCAACGGAAAAAATAATTTAATTATTTGGCATTGCATTAGGAAAAATGCATTCAAAAAGAAAAATCGCCTTACCCCCAGCAAGCAGCGGAATTGCATACAAAACTTCTTCCAAACGGTCGCACAGCTCACTCTATATTCCAATCAAAACAGGACTTCGATTTCAATTTTAATGACGGATTGTCACAAATGAGCAAGACGTCAGAGTTGCAGAAGAAAAGGCGAGAGACAGACGCTTCTGAGTTAAACGTTTATATATCAAGATTTTTTCTTTTATGATTTTGCTGCAGAGCGTTTTCGAGACAGTGTGGCCAAAGTTGGTGGAGAAAGACTTTTTCTATTTCAAATTTTCGTGCGCCATACCTTTTCGGGCATTCTTCTAAATCGGTCGTCGCCGAAAGAACTTCGCAACAAAATGTATTTAGAAAATTTTCCAACTTATCGAGTTTCAAAAATCAGCCATGGAGTAATGCTAGTTGGACCAAGCGGCAGCGGTAAGAACACGGCTGGGTCCGTGCTGTTTGTCGCACACCAGCGACTGGGAGTTGAAATTTCCTCCCACAATATCTATCCAAAGGTCGCATCAAGCATTGCCTCGCCATGACCATAAACAAAACACAAGGTCAAACTGTCAAAGTGACAGGGTGGCAGACACATAAAAATGTTTTACAGACGGAAAATTTTACTTCGGTTGCAGTCAAATATCCAGGTCAAACGGAAATATTCACATCTGCGGTGACGACTATCAGAAAGTCCTCTGCTAACATACTTATCTGTGTACGCATGCATCTATCTGTTTGTCTGTCTAGTTTTTGCTTGTCTGTGTTTGCATCTGTGTGTTCGTGTGTGGATCTTCTGCCTCTGTTGCATTGCCTGCATGAGTCTGTCTCCGTATCTGCGTGTATATGTACTTTCTGCCTATTTGTCTCTGCATCTGCATGTGTGTTTATGTGTTGTTTCTGCCTCTGCATCTGTCTGTGTGTCTGTATAGTTTCTGGGTAGATTCTACCTCTGTCTGCACAGCAAATAGGTATCCTAACCTAACCTGTGCTGCCTTTACTAAACGAACACCAAGCCTTAAATATTGAAATAGAGATAAAGTCGCAAGTAAACGTCAAGGGATAATACGCGACTCTGCTGCTCCGGCCGATTCCGCTCTCTCCATGGAACGACTCAACGAACGAACGGACGGCAACGGGTCGTATTCGCAGCTCCTGTTAGAACGAATCGCCGACAAATGAACGGACGGCAACGCGCCCGTCTTCTAGCAGCTCTCGTTAGTTTCAACGGACAGTAGCGCAGAATCATCCCCAGCTTCTGAGGATTCAAAATAATATGGCCCGAAATTTAATCCAAAATTGCAGTTTTTGAGCGTTTCTTCCGTTGGTATAAGAGCTTTAGTAAAAAGAGCAAGCAAGATTTTTTAATTGTTATTTCCTGTTGCAAGAACCTTTAGACACGACTACAAAGAAAGTTTGTGTTGAATTGGGACGCTATCAACGGTGACTGTCGGTGCGGTTACGTATTTCGAAAGCTATACTGTTGAGAAACAAGTAATCGATACGAAGAGGATTTTCGCTGCTGCCAACCAATCGTAACAACATTAGAAAAGTTTTAAGAAACGATGAATTGGTTTAATGTTTTAATGAAATCCTTAAAGCAACGTATTTTTACAAGATATATATATATTGTTTTTGAATAAAACAATGCATCTTTTGCATTGCTACTGCTTCGGAATTTCCAATTGCAATGATTTCTCAAACAGTGCCTCTACATTTCGTGCTCTCAAAAAACACAAGATTTTTTAGAATACACAATTATAAATTACTTTTGGAATATACTGAACGCAATTTGTTTGGACGCTCTTCTGCACGTGCCTGTAACCGGCGAAGGAATTGTTTTCATTTACGTCGACCTAAAGGCACATCTGATCAGTAACAGAAGACCATAAAGCTGTTTTGTTTATGTGTGAATATGACTCCTACCTAGAATGCCTAATCTTACCCAAACTAAACGAAAAATAAAATGAAAAAGGCCCTTGGTCTTTTTCAGCGATGCATTTGAAAACAGCGAAAAAACGCTTTAAGGTGGAAAAGCAGCGGAAAAAAACTACTTTAACTGACCCCGTCCGCAAAGAGAAAGCATTGTCTTAGCATAATTCCATAAAAATACTTTAAACAGCTTAGTATGACGGAATATTTCAAGCCAAGGTGAAATGTGTAGCTAGGATTGTGGTAGGTACTGTCAACGTTAACTGCGAGTACCAAAGTATAAATGTTAAAGAGGAAGGAAGCAATGTAAACCTTTATACATGTATTGAAAAGATATTAAAACCCTAAAGCGCGCTAAAAGAAAAACATTTTAGAATGCTCCGTACGGGAGAAAGGCACTTGTCACTTGTCACTTGTTCCAAGGTTCTTGTCACTTGTCACTTGTTCCAAGGTTCTTGTCACTTGTCACTTGTTTTGAAATATGACTCTGGCAGGCCACTATAGCTTCTTAATGTGATTCATTAAAACATCCATGAAAAAATGACATACCTTGAGGGACGCATTTGTGAAGAAATAAACTTACTCGAGGAATGGCGGAGAAAACAAAGTGTAAAAAAATTCCACTGTAAACTGGCGTGTGATTTACTTGTTCCAAGTCACTTGACACTTGTCACTTGTTTTGAAAAATGACTCTGGCGGGCCACTATAGCTTCTTGATGTGATTCATTAAAATATCCGTGAAAAAATGACATACCTCGAGGAAAGCAATTGTGAAGAATAAACTTACTCGAGGAATGGCTGAAGAAACAAATTGTAAAAAAATTCCTTTGTAAACTGGAGTGTGATTTTCTAAAAAGGAGCAGAAACGTTTTCTAAAGACAATGAGGGCCAAAAGGAGGGTCCAAAGCATTAAACGACAGGTTAGAACCTAATTGCATTTTCTAAAATTAGAAGAAACATTATCTAAAGACGAGGAAGCAAGATACAAAAAAGCAAAGACAGACTGGAAATCAAGAAAATAAAACGACATTTAATTAAAACCTAAGTTTCATTGTTCTAAGGGCAGATTTGAACAAATCGTGTAAGCACCACCAAAAAAGTGCATTTATGGTAAGCAATTCCTAGATGACATTAACATGATCTGAACTCGTACAAAAGAAGAACTGAATAATTTCCTTTCACAGCTGAACAATTTTAACACAAGCATTTAGGTAGCAGGGGGCGTGGTCAACGTTGCTAGGGGTAGGCGGTTTGTTTGGACTAAGGAATGAGAGAACGCGCGTTCCTTTGGGACGGAGTTACAGCGTAGTGAGCGTCGGGAAGGCCCTTTAGTCGCGATGTTTGACTTTTCGACGTCCGATTTTGACGAAGCGACCGCTTCGAAAGCGATCGTCTGAGCTTTTTCGAAGATATAACTAGGCGATTTTCGTCGATAAACTACATAGTGAACAAAATCGCGCCGTTTTTATATAGAAAGTGGTCGCCGCAAACAAAAAACTGCCAGTAATTCTGAGAGGAAAGCGATATTCCATAAACAGCTCTCGTTATTGCTTCGAAGAATTTCTGCCGACCGTAATCTGTGTAGCGTGTTTGCCGAAAATGGACGTCGAAAAGAGAAAAACTGCTCTCGAAGTCCGAATTACGTACTGTAGCTACTTATGCGGGGGGGAAGGGCTGAAAACCGAGGAATACACTTACGCCTAGCTAGTACGCTAATTGATCTACGCGTGCTACCACTTTTCTTACTCAGTTTGAGGAACCTTTTTTGCTTTTCGCGTCGATGCCCAAACGTTTCTAAACTTCTGCTGGCAGAGTTCCCGTAGGTGACGTCATCATGATGATGAACGAATACACTTTTCTGTCATCATATTGATTTTAGGAAAAATGATGCTACGTCATTTTCCACTACTCGTTAACATCAAAAGGACATGCCCAATCAAAATCGTCTTCGTAACTCTAATCGAAGTCGTTATCAATAAGTTTTCTTGAAGGACGAGCAATTCGGCCTGATCGTCTCTCGGGAATTAGAACTTCGTCCTCGTCGCTCTTTTCCTTGTCGCTCACTTCCTTGTCGCTGTATTCCTCCTCTCTCTGAACTGTTAGTGTCTCTCCCTTCTTCGATGTCTTCTTCTTTCGTACTCTCACTTCTCTCCCACCATTGTCACTGTCACCGTTGTCGCCTGACTCCTCCCCTCCAAACGCCCCTGCTTGATACTGCATTCCTTCTTTCGCTTTCTGATTTCTGCTTCTCTTTTTCTTTGCTTTGTGCTGAACCGCTCTCCTTTTTTCGCCTATCGTCGTTCTTTACATCGGCGAACTATTCACGCTAAGCATGTTTTTGCACATATTGCCGTCGTATGAATGCTTCCCGGACATCCGGCAGGTTGCATCATCTTATAAATAGAACTGGCACCGTGATTAAAATAGGAGGCGGCGAGGTTGCGGCGGTTTCCACCAGCAACGGGCCTCTGAATAAGGTTTTTGGAGCGAATCTCCAAACAACGTTATGAGATGCTTCATTCTACAATAATCCAGGTCATATACAATAATACGCCCACACGCATAAGTAGCCTCACCGCGTTTTGTTTGCATCCGTGTTCACACCGAGAGTAATTTTCTGTCCGAGAGCTTTTCAAAGATGTCTTGCAGGGAATGAAAAAATGCATGTGACATCGACGATTTTGTTGCGTCGTACGCTGTCGCTCCTTTCGCCTTATCGACCTGCCATTTGCACCAGGAGTCTTGTCCAGCGAGGCAGTACCGATGACGCTCCTCTTCGGTTTTTGGGCAGCAGGAGTGATCGAATATGCTGTCATTGCAACGAGTTGAGTGTTCTTCAGCGAAGATGACGTCAACGGCTTCGATTTGAAGCTGGTACTCAGCCTTATGCAATGCCGTCGAGTAGTAAAGTATTGCATTTTATGCGGCGACCATGGCATCTACATTGCCGATGTTTTGGCGAATTGCAAGACCGCAATAGTTTTGAGATCTAAAAATATTGTTCTAAAAATTTCAATTTTTGTCTTGATGTACTTATCGATCGCTGCATCTGTCAGTCGTCCATTTCCGTGTGCTTTTCCGCCGTGCTCCATAAAAGTATCAGAAACTTTCCTTTTTCTCGATCTCAGTTTTGCGCCTATTTGTTTTTTGACGTGTCCTACGCAGTCTTCTTTCTCGACTTTGTTCGTCTCCGTATATCTGGCAATATTTACATTTATCTTACCCTTAGCCAAGAGTCAGTAATTTACCTGTTCATCGGCAACTTTTTTATAGGATTTTGAATCACCATCACCGAGAAATCGACTATACCTTAGCAATCCGGAAAAACACGTTTACGACTCAGATTCAACGTTCACCTGAGTTTGAATCTTTCGAGTGACCTTCCAAATATCACGCCAGCTCCCTCGGCCTCCATCGCGTTGGAGGAAAGTCTTTCGGCAGTGGGGAGCGTGCTCTTCCTTTCTTCTAAGAAGTTCTTCACGTTCCTGATCTGGCTACTTCTCTATTCGACTACAGATCTTGCAGTCCGTACAAAAAACATTGTAGTCGATAACGCAACCGGTATCATGAAGAACGACAGGTTGCAGGCCGACGTGGGAGGAATGTCCACGCTTCATCCACGTTCCGTCAAAGAGACTTTTGTATTGAAAAAAGCAATTGGGTGAATACCATTCTTTTCTCGATGACATGATACGGCAGCCATAGCAGACTCATTGAAAACCTAAGTTTTCAAACTTCATATTAGTGTGCCATCATGTTTGACATAATACTAAAGTTTACTCCATTCAACGCTGATGTGCCTGACGTGAGTGTCCCAGCTGTCACGCAATGAAGGCGGAGGCATGACGAAGGCGGCGGCGCAGAAGCGAACAATCGCTTGGCAACTTGTTCCCATTAGTACTACACCCGTTTTAGCTCGACGATTTACGTCGCAGCAGTTTCCGCGTTCGCTGCCCGTAACTTTGCTCGACGAATCGAATACGAGTGTGTCCTTTCTGCACGGTTATGCAATGCATGCGAAGTCTGGAGCAAAGGCCTCTGCGCGACTCCGAAATTTCGTGAAGAGACAGACCGCTTTTTCCGCAAAACTTACACGCAAGCACGGTCATCAGCGTGGAAAAATAGGTAATTGATATCGACTAATCGATAGCCGCTGACGGAAAAGTACGACGGTGTGGAAAGCGCCGGTGTTTCCACTCGGACGGGGTGTAATTTTCCGCCCTTTATCTAACGCCGAAATTCTTTTAGGCAACCAATGACACGAAAACATTTTCGCATAACTCGATAAGTACCGTGGCCCTGGAGTGCCATTATCTTGCGAAGAACAACTTGACATTAAACTTTAAACGAGATGGGGTTTAGGCATCTTGACATTGAACGAGATGGGGTCTAGGCATCTTGACATTGAACGAGAAAGCATTGGACAACAACAACAACAACAAAAACAACAACAGTTTGGGCATCTTGACATTGAACAAAGTAGACAAAGTTAGTCATTCATGCAGCAAAGTGAAATTGGAGATTTGTTATCAGAAAAGTCGCAGGGAATTCGTTTGGCAGGCTTCAAATGCACCTTATGCTGTCACTTACTCAATTTGTAGAATAGAGATTAACTGCCTTCGCACAATCAATTTTTTGACGCAGAAAAGAACACGTTGTTCAGCATCAATGTTCCTGCTAGCACCAGAACTTCAACGCTACAGCCTAAAACTTTGACTGCTTCAAGAAATTATGTGAGTTCTTTATCGTTTCCGCATAGCCCTATCGCTTCAGTAATAGTTGCTCGTTTGTTGGCTTTTTCGTTTGTTCGTTCTTTCCTTTCTTTGTTTGTTGATTCCGCTGTTCCTTTCTTTTGTACATAGCCTGCCGTATCCTGAGACTGCTACGCCTTTGCAGGAAGAATAGTAGGACGTACACGCATGTACCTACGCATATTTGATCGGCTCCGTAGAGGATTTTTTGCTGAATAACGTAATGTATATTGTATATTGCCTTCGCAGACGTAAAACTATGTTAGTCCCTTTTCCTAGTACTAGGCTTAGTCGTGAGAATGGGCGAAAGCGTAAAATCCCGTCTAACAATTTACACAGAAGCGCAGTACAGTCAAACCTCTAAATAGTGGACACTCTCGGGACAGGTGCCAGTGTCCACGATAGGGAGGTTGTCCACTCCAAGAGGTTCGCCTTTATTTTGATAAATAAAGGTACATTGTTACCTGTAAGCTAAACAATAAATTCGTCTACGGTTGTTTGCCTCTGGAAACGTCTGCGGCAGGCAGCGACGCTATCATTGACGAAACCGACATCTTGGGCTACTTCTGAACATTGTTTGGACTCCAAGTATAACTTTATACGTCCTTGAGCGTTTTCACGAATTCGGGAAAGCTGCTTATTCTGAGTTGAGCTTCAATTTCTGCTGTCATCTGAGCTACAGAGAACATTAGGCAAGAATATAACGTCTGTTTCAGAGAGATTAGTGTCCACTGTGCAGAGGCTGAGTGTGCACTATCAGAGGTCGCAATGTACTGCAAAGTACTGAAAGTCAAACGGGACTTTGGTTAGTTTCCACTGTTTAGAGGTGTCCACTATTTAGAATGTCCACTATCAGAGGTTTGACTGTACTATGTAATCATAGATGTATGTAATGATGAGTCGTTTACCGCGCGCCATATCTTAGCGCGCCTGAGCAAAAGATTGTAAGCTGTCGGTTGGCGAGTTTTGAGAGCTGCTTTGGTCAATATTTGCGTCTTTCGCGTCATTCTAAGCTAATTCCTTTCCGTTTGACATGGTATTTTCGATGAGGACACGTTCTGTTCCGCTGACATGCTTTCGGTAGCATACCCAAGCTCTCGCTCGGCTAATAGCAAAATACTTTCGTGCGGGAAAGAGATATGATATCATTCTATACTATTTAACTCGTTTTCACGGCTATCGCATAAGGTACGTCTTTGCTATGCTCATCTCCGCAATTCCTTCAAAATATGCATTCTCTTACGTTAATGTTAGTCTTAGAACACTCAAAAGACATCTGAAAATGATGCATCTTTATAAGCGCAAGTGTAGCAGGCGTAGATAAAAAGTCACGTGACTATAAGGAGAGGATATAATTAGCTAGATATAAGAAAATAAAGAGTCTTTGCTCACGACTCGAGAGGACAGCAACACAACGCATCGGAAACTCTTTCATCTTTTGCTCGCGCTTTTCGCCTCGCTCGCACCGCTCGCCTCACCTGCGTCACATTAGTGTCAGGAGTGGGATCCCCAGATGGACGGGGACGGCGGCGGTGGAGACGGAGACGGCGGCGGTGGTGACGGAACGGTTCGGGAAAGTGGGAAGGCGGTGGTGAAGCCCCAATCGTTCGCGAACGGCGACATCGAAGACTGGATACAGCACTACGAGTTGTGCTGTCGAGCGAACAGGTGGGAAGCCAACGATGGTCTCAAATTACTAACGATGGCGACGCATTTCCGTGGGAGAGCTCTTGCGGTCTATTCGCGTCTACGCGACGCGGATAAGGCGACGTACCCGGCGTTGAAAACAGCGATGATTCGTGCGTTTGCGCCCGATACCGCCGAGAGGCGTCGACTCGCGCATCAGCAGTACGTCAGCCGAAGGTGGAAGAGCGGCGAGTCCATGGAAGAATGTGCGCGTGCCCTCGAGCGTCTGCTGGACAAGGCGATGCCGGGAATCACCGAAGCGAACAGACACCGCGAGTTGATTACGAAGTTCTCGGAGTTGATGTCTCCGGAAGTGGCGTACCAGCTGTCTCTTCAAACGTTCGCGACGTTCGAAGAATGTCTAATGCGAGCGCAAGAACTGGATTTATTGCAGTCGCGTTTGCGACAACACCGCGTCGGCATGGTGAGCGAGCGCGCCGATCGCCAAGAAGAAGAAATTCGAAGTTTACGAAGACGAATCGCGGAGTTAGAAGCAGGACGACCGCGCAGAGAAGGTCCGCGCGACAACGCAGCTGAGGAAGCAACACCGTCGACGGGGCGAGCATTGCCACGAGGGCAAGGAAGGCGATGTTTTGGCTGCGGCGAAATCGGACACCTGCGGCACGAGTGCCCCAAAGTGGAAGCCCGTGAGAAGAGGGCGGGGCCCTGTTTTGAGTGCGGAGAAATGGGCCACTTGGCCCGAGATTGTGAAGAAGGAGATCGTCGCGGGGGCGCCGAGTCCCAAGTTCGCGCGGCGGAGAGAGGTCGCGGGGGCGCAGAGTCCCGAGTTAGCGCGACAAGTCGAGAAGTGCGGGAAGTTCGCGGCAGAGGAGGTCGCGGGCGTGGCACGCGAGTGTGGGATGGCTCCAGAGGAGGAGCATCCGGAAGTCGAAACCGGGGAGGCAGAGGAGGCTCCCGAGTCGGTTTAGTGCGTGAAACGGACGACGAAATGTACGATGAAATGTACGACGAAATGTACGACGAAATGTATGATGAAGTGTATGATGAAGAGTACGGCGAATCACCTTACGGCGGTGGACGGTATCGCGCGGGAGGTCGCATAGCTGGCGTTGATGGCTCCCTTACAGTGCGCGGAGAAATAGACGGAGAGGTGGATCTCCTAGTGGACACAGGCGCGAAAGTCTCCTTAATTCCCAAAGCGTTTGCCGAAGCGGTCAAAGGATTGAGTCAGCGGGTGGTGGAAGACGACGGGAGGAGTGGCCTGCACGCTGTGAACGACGTGCCCCTTGACGTAATGGGTCGCGTGCGGGTGAATGTTCGCCTGGGATCGTGGGAAACTTGGCACGTGTTCTACGTCGCTGAGTTGGGTTCCGATACGCGTCCTATCTTAGGATTCGATTTCTTACGTCAATACAAAATGTCCATACAAACGGGAACGGACACGCTTGTTTGAGGCGATCACTCCGTACCGACGCACGCTGCTGATGACGACATGATCGTAGTCCTCCGAGACGACGTCAAATCCGACGGAATGGAATGCAAGACGGTAATCGGCGAAATACGGCGGAGAGGAATGCCTGAGCCCGTACGGGATCGCTCGCAACCGTTCATGTTGGAGCCGAGCGCCGAGTTGATGGATCGTCAAGGCGTACTTGTTGGAAGAGGCGTAACGACTTTGCGATCTAGGGGAATTCCCGTCGAGATTCTGTTTCCGGCCGGCTCACGAGACCTGCCAAGAGGTACGGTCGTGGGGCGTTTAGAAGCAGTGCGGATTGTTAAAGGAGCGACACTGGCGAAGCAAGGAGTACGAAAGGTACAGACATTCAGCGCGGAAGATGACGAAAAGTTCCTGACGCTTTTCGATCTCGAGGAAACTTGGCGTTTACCAAAGGCGCAACCAAAAGAGTTGCACCGGCTTTTGCTGAGGAATCGGAAAGTGTTTTCCACGGGACCCGACGATATCGGCCGAACGGATGTGGTGACGCATCAAATCGACACCGGAAGTGCACACCCAATTAGGCAACCGGCTCGACGGCTGCCACATGCGATGAGGGAAGAAGTCGACCAGCAGGTGGAAGACATGCTTCGTAACGGAATCATTCAACCGAGCTCTAGTCCGTGGTCTGCACCGGTCATTCTCGTTCAAAAGAAAGACGGTACGTATCGCTTTTGCGTTGACTACAGAGCCCTTAACGAGGTCACGGTCCGTGACTCGTACCCGTTACCCCGTATTGACGAGACGCTGGAATCGCTGGGAGGAGCGGAGTACTTTTCCACATTGGATATGGCGTCCGGATATTGGCAAGTTCTGATGCGTAAGTTGGACAAGGAGAAAACAGCGTTCACAACGGGAAGAGGACATTACGAATTCAATGTTATGCCTTTCGGACTCACCAATGCGCCCGCAACTTTTCAGCGCCTAATGGAATACGTGTTGGCAGGGCTGCAATGGGAACATTGTCTCATCTATCTTGACGATATAATCGTATTTGCAAAATCCTTCGAGGAACAGCTGGAGAGGCTACAAGAGGTACTAGATTGTCTTTATGAAGCTGGATTAAAATTGAAACCTTCCAAATGCCATTTGGTGAAGTCGAAAGTCGATTTTCTTGGACACGTCGTGTCACGAAACGGGTTATCAGTTGACCCTAGGAAAGTTGAAGCCATTACAAAATATCCAAGGCCGCAGAATCTAACACAGCTGAGGCAATTTCTAGGACTATCCGGTTACTATCGGCGGTTCATTAAAAATTATTCTACGATCGCGGCAGCGCTATTCCGACTGGAACGGAAAGAAGTTAAATGGGACTGGACCGAAGCTTGCGATAGCGCCTTTGAGTCACTGAAACAACGGCTGGTAGAAGCTCCCATATTGGCGTTCCCCAGATTCGATTTGCCCTTTTCCGTGGCGACGGACGCCAGTGGAGTTGGAGTAGGGGCCACGCTATCCCAAGTGCATGAAGATGGAGGAGAGCGAGTGGTAGCGTACTGGAGTCGGGCGCTTCGTCCCCGCGAACAGAACTATTCAGTGACGGTACGAGAGGCTTACGCTCTGGTATGGGCAGTTACACATTATCGACCTTACCTACTGGGGCGTCGCTTCAAGTTAATAACGGACCATTGTCCGCTGACGTGGCTAAAGACGATTAAAGACCCTAAAGGGCGATTAGCGAGGTGGATTCTCATACTAAGTGAATTCGATTGGGACATCGAATACAAGCCGGGGAGGAAGCACTCGCAAGCGGATGCACTTTCAAGACAACCATTACCTCCTGATGAGGAAGAAACGGAAGTGGAAAAACGAGTGGAAGAATTGGTCGGAATAATACGTCTGAATCCAGCCTGGACGTCGGAAGAGTTGGCGGACCTGCAGCAGAATGACGTTTTAATCGGGCTCGTGCTAGAGAATTTTCCAGCGAAACCTCCGTTGACGGCGGCTAGCCAGAGTAATTTGCGATTGGCTGCCATGAGGAAGGTTTGGCACCAGCTGGCACTAGACGACGGCGTGCTGTATCGATTTGTTAAAGATGAAACCGGGGACGAAAGACAGCTTTTGGTTGTCCCGAAGGAACTACAAAGTGAAGTCTTGAGACTGGCTCACGAAGTAAGCGGTCATTTCGGAGTGGAGAAAACACTAGCACGTGTGAAGGAAGGATTCTGGTGGCCGGGGTATACACGCGCGGTTGAGGAATGGGTAGCAGCCTGTGGACCCTGTGCGCGGAAGAAGGCTCGTACTCGCCAGCGAGTAGTTCCCTTACACACTATGCCTGTGGGAAGACCGTTCGAGACACTTGCAATGGACTTTGTAGGTCCGGTGCCTGAAACGGAGAGACGCCACAAAAACATATTGGTCGTGACGGATTACTATACAAAATGGGTGGAAGCGTTCCCAACGAGGGATCAACAAGCGGTTACGGTGGCTAAGCTGCTAGTGAATGAAATCTTCGCGCGTTTCGGTATGCCGACGACGCTTCATAGTGACCAGGGAAGAAATTTCGAGTCGTCTGTGATAAAAGAAGTATGCAAACTGTTGAGGATTAATAAGTCGAGAACCACGGCTTACCACCCACAAGGCGACGGATTGGTTGAACGGTTCAACAAGACCATGGTAGAATCCCTTACTAAGTACGTGCACCAGAATCCGAACAAATGGGATCTCTGGCTACCTCTCGTACTTATGGCATATCGTACGGCAGAACACGCCTCGATTGGTCGAACACCGTTTGAATTGGTCTTTGGGCGTAAAGCTAGACTGCCGGCAGATGTTGAGTTTGGAACCCCAACGGCACCGCCGGTGCCAGTACCTGAATACGTTGAAGAGTTAGAAAAGAGGCATCGAGAATCCCGAGAGTTTGTGGAAGCCGAGCTTGCAATTACGATAGTCGACTTCAGGGTCAAGATGATTTTGAATTGGGACAGCGAGTGTGGCTTTACAAGCCGAAAGGATCTACTACGAAGTTTAGCCTGGTGAATGCTGGACCATACGAGATTTTGAGATTGTATTCAAATGGAACGGCCGACGTTTGATTGTTGGAGCCTGGTTCGTCGAGGACGAAGGTGGAAAAAGTCCATCGCAATCGATTGGCCCACTGCACTCATCCCCCTCGACAGGCGGAGGATCTGGAGGAGAGGGCCAGACCAAGGCGAAGGCTGAGAAGAGCCATTACCGAAGAGGCCGCCTACGATGCAGAGTGGGTGGCGGACGACACCGATGACGACGATGAGACGGCTGGAGATGTCGTCCGGGATCTACGAAGGATGTTCGAAGCAGGGGAGCGCGCTTCGGAGGAACCGGAGGAGCAGCTGAGGCAAGCAGTAGCTCAGGGTGGAGCGGGGGCTAGGCAGGAGACTCGCGTTAGGCCCGGTCGTGATCGTCGTCCCCCCGATCGTTTTGGCGATTTTATCGCCTGGGGCGACTTGCAGCATCATTGAGTTCCTTCCTGCAGTAGTATTAGAATAATGAAAAACTCGCAGATCGCAGTTGCGAATTACTTTTTTGTGTTGTTGTAGTCGTGGTCGGGTCGACCAGACTTAACCGGGGAGGTATGTAGCAGGCGTAGATAAAAAGTCACGTGACTATAAGGAGAGGATATAATTAGCTAGATATAAGAAAATAAAGAGTCTTTGCTCACGACTCGAGAGGACAGCAACACAACGCATCGGAAACTCTTTCATCTTTGCTCGCGCTTTTCACCTCGCTCGCACCGCTCGCCTCACCCGCGTCACACAAGCATGAATTAGCGCCTTTCGGGAACATAGTCAATGCAATTCGAGTACGTGTTTTCTTTCCCTCATATTCTTTATTTGTGGAGTACATATTGTTGCTTTTCTCTAAAAGTCAGCTCTTAGAACGGCAAAGTGCGACATAGGTTACAGACAGATGTGGAAGTGTCTGAAATTGACTTGCGGTGGCAGAGTTCCAAGGTCAGTAAGAGTACGGCAATAAAAATGAATTTTTCATATTGTAACTACCAGTACTTCATTTAGAGACGTCGTACGAAAGATCATGAGAGTTCTTGACCCCCATGGAGTTGATACCCGACGTCTACATCGATTTAGGCGTCGGCAATACTGCAGCAAGGTAACTTACGCGAGAGGTAATGGACATAAGTGATTAATGTCGCCAATGTGAAAGGGACCGAACTTTATCTGGCACGTCGACGGGTACGATAAACTTACGCGTTACGGCTTTCAGATTCATGGACGCATAGACGGGTACAATGCATATATGCAGACGACAGCTACAGCTTTGTGATTTATAATCTGTAAAATTGCATGCTTGCAGGTACTCGCGACGAATCATTTGGCTGAAAGTGTTAAACAGCAATCATAGTCCACGATATGTGCTAAATGAATACATAACGTCTGTGGAAGCATTGCAATGTATGTCACGTTATCAATATGAACGTCTATTCGTTGACAAAAGTTCGACTTCATCACAGATTGTCCCTCTATCATTCGATCTGACTGCGGAACAGAGAATGGAATGATGGCCACCATTCACATGATGCAACGGCACAATGGAGCAGACGCATTTGCCGGACAGAGAAGTTACCAATACGGGAAATCTGTATATAACCAGAGGATCGAAGCGCTATGGTCTGTCATGAAGCGTGAACTGACGCACTGGTGGAGAACGAAATTGGACGTAACCTACACAATGTCACTTATTTCAAATATTATACCATTATTTCAGGAGATGTGCACGCAAAATGGCCTTCACTTTGGAAATAATATAATGCGGTGAAAATAGTACTGTACGTAACGTTCCATAACCAAGTAAAGGCTGTTTGTTTACAGCGATGCCATCCGTCTCATGTTGACCCCGCTGTTGCAACGTGATTTAAATGATTTTGCTTGGAGGTGGAATAGCCATTGGCTACGTCATGAAAGAAATCACAGATCACAGAGGGGAGCTTGTCCTAACGATTTCTATTTAATTCCGGAATTGTATGGTAATCTTTTGTGTAATCGTCCCTTATTCGTCACCTATTCACCTTTATGTTTACTAGGATCTACAGACTGCAAAAAGCCTACTGTTGAAAGAGTTCTAACGTATGGTGGAACACTCCTTGGAGGCGCAACGGATGCTGTCGGTGTTCCACAACCTCTAAGAAGTCTGGCTGACCGATTCCTTCGACGACGACAACTCACTTTAGACGACATTTTCACTCTGGACATCAACACGGCCATCGAAGTAGCTTTTGACTTTGCGTCATACGTAGTGTAAGGCAGTGTTGCAACGAACGAATTGTGCAACATACATAATGCCCTAACAATCTTATGTGTCAAAAGAATCATGCGCATGCGTGAAATCACCTTTTGTTTCCAGGATATACGGGCTTTTCTTTTCACGCGTTTTTTATTACCTTCTTCATTTCTTGCCCGTCTTACGACCTCATCATCGTTCGAAATAGTACTACCCGCACCTACGCCTAGTTATGCCAGCTATTACGCAAGGGTTTTCATCTTCTAGCAAGTTTTCCAGTGACCTTCGAATACATGGCTGGCCGAAAAACCACGCAAGAACAGCTCATCATCAGCCTGGCCGACGGGAAGGTGACTGGCATCGAATCTGTACAGCAGATAGAAGAAAATGATAGTACGCGTGCTGATATCATGACGTTTGTGGTACATATGAAGCTGACGATTATTACTACTTTTTGTAGTATCTGAGGCAATGGAGCTAGAACGGATTCACCGACTGTACGCGGAGGAGGAGGAGGAGGAGGAGGAGCGCAATCAAGACCTTTGAGGAAAGGCATCACGGCTTCCTTAAAGAGACAGGCAAATGTAGCGAGCTCTTTGGACGAATCGGCAAAAGTCAGTTTTAAATTATGGTTTTATGGCGTGTCATAAATTATTTCTTGCTTATAGATGATAGAATTGCGATTGATTCCTAGACGACTCAGAAAAAATAAAGGAACCCTAGATCTCTTTTTCATGGAAGGAGCAATCGATGACGTGCTTATCCACACATTTCACATGCCAGCCTCCGCTACGTATGAGGATTCGAAGAAAAAGGCTTGGACCGTTTTCTTTGCCGAAATTGCTAGAGAAGGTGGAGTAGACACCTAATTCTCAGGTATAGTAAATTTTCGGTCTAGTTGATATCATATTTTTCGTCTCTTTGTACTCTGTAGATGTTATGCTTTTCCAAGTCGTGCAGAGAAAGAACACTCGTCTATCTCAAAAAATTATTAATCCAATTAAGGAAAAATCAGAATCATTCTCTCTGGGAGTTTTCAAACTACACTATTCCAAGAAAATTCCACTTATATATGCTACTCCACACAAAGGTTTAACTCATAAAACACGATATCCTCTATTTTTATTTACGGTTGGAAATAGAAGTTATGGACGTTATGGCCGTCGGCGGCTCTGGGGACGATGTAAGTGACGGCATGCCACTTACATTTTCAAGAGGCAAAGCCAAAGCTTACAGAGGGAAATCAAGTACACAATTTTCGTTATTGAGGCTCTAGGCACTTATTATGACATTTTGGTGTAGTCCTGCCCAAGGCTGGCGACTCGAGGAAGAGAGGGTTGAACGTTCGTGAAAGTGACCACGAAGAGGGCGACAATGTAGTTGTTGAGATTGACATCTAAGTGTCATACCGCCTGAAACGCTCTTCATCAGTCAGCGGCGGGAGTCATGAGTTGCCTACCATGAGCGTTGCACTCAAAATTGGTAAATAATTCGTTTTTGCCTTTGCTTCTAATTGGTCTTTGCAGACAGAAATGACGTTACGTTGGATAAAATCCCATTGGTTAGGGCGCCTTTGGAGCCGTTTTTAGATCAAAGTATAAAAAGGCGACTGTTGCCGCAAAAGTAGTCACGATTCAGTCAAATTCTGTAAAGGAAGCCGAAATCTTAGCGTAAGTAAATATCATTGATTTTTTTGAGAAAAATCCGATTTTCTATTAGTGTGCTTAACCATCCAAATATTGTGCGATTTTTTGGCTACGTCGATCACGCTGACGGTATTATCCTCATCACAGAACTTGTTCCTGGCTCATCGTTGGGAAAATTGTTGATTGACTATTCGAAGGTTTGTATAAAATTATTCTCATGTCATAATAAATATTCTTGCTTTGTAGGCGCTCCCGCAGTCAAAGAAGAAATCTATTGCTCAAGAAATCTGCGTGGAACTTGCGTACACGCATGGTATGAAGATAATTCATTTCGATGTCAAGCCGTCTAACATTCTTGTAAGACTGTTGTTCTTCTTTGGCTTCAAATTTTGTGAAGGGATTGTTTAGAACCCTTGCGCTGTCCAATTAATTCATTTCCGGTCACAGGAAATGCGTATGTCACGCGCGACATTCAAAATTGCGAGCCAGCGAGACCTAATAGCGCCTAGCAACCTTTGTCAATCTAATTCGTAAGAGTCTAAAGAAGAATGCTATCGAAGATTTTGTTGTCATAGCAACGTAATAAAAGACTTAGGCTTCCTTATAAGCAAGAAATTCTAAGTAGGGCTCACCGTATATTCGCAGGTCTTGGAAACTGTCTCTTTCTTGTTCAATCGCTGCATTCCGATAACTTTCTCGCGTATCATAAATTATTTTCTTAGTCACACGAACCGGAAGTCAACTCAAATCAACATTTCGACACCAAAAACGCAAAGAATTATTCACAAACTCAACCAAATAAACTGCACGTTCGTCGTCGTTCACAACTTACTCGACGTGTGATATTCGTGGAAACAATTTCGATCTGACGCGATGCAAAGATGCACGTCGCAAGCTGTGCACCGAGTGTACACTTCGTGACGAAACTTGGGGAGGGGTGTCACTTTTCGGGCTTTCGCTTTTCGGGCTTTCTCGCTGCAGCAGACGCATTGACGACGCTTCCCCTCGGAAATTGGAAGATGAGAAAGTGAAGTGTCAAGCCTTATGTCCGGACGCTGCCTTTTTCTGCCTCTTCGTTTCTTCCCCGAAAACTTTCCTACGAGTGTAACTCCAAGTTCCAAACAAAAAGAACGAAAATCCCTTTTAGCTCCTCTTTCTGGATCGAGCCGTTTCTCAACAATGAAAGCATTCAATACCGCTGCTTCGAGCAAGTAAAATGCAATCCGTCGTCAGGGTTTTCTGCTTTTCCTTCCAATGTTGTAGAGAGTCGTTATTTTGTCGCCCCTGTCAACGCCCCTCATGTTGGCAATATAAGGCTCCAGAAGAGGACACTCAACGTTGACAGAATTCCGACCATCTTGCCGTTTAGTTGTAGGAATAGTTCCGTCCTCGAGCCTAGGCACATGGGCAGTCGACAAGAAAAATACAAAACGCTTGCCGAACCAAACGCATGCCATCATGTGTCGTCGGCAAATATACCGGTAAAAGCCTCTGGGCCCCTTTTTTCTTTTTCAGCAACGCTCGAAGTTGCTTTGGAAATTCTTTCCGGTGAGGTCGAACAGTGCCAAAGCAGTAGATTTTTTTCTCCCACTGAAGATAGAACAGCGTTGGCGACGAATAGTAGTTATCCGTATACAAAACGTGTCCCTTTCCATCCATGCCCTCCATCAAATCCAGGACAATCTGATATGGCAATCCGTGTTCCCCTGGGTTCGCTTTCTTTCCGGTGTAGATGTCAAATTTGTATACCTAGCCCGTAGACGATTCGGCCAAAATAAACACCTGTAAAAATGCGTAGCAAATTTATTCTAAATCTTTGTTGTCTTACCTTGATTCCCCATTTAGTTGGCTTGTCCTTCATGTACTGTTTGTAACCAAGACGTCCTTTGTACGGAATCATCGCCTCGTAAATGGTTACTTCTCGTCGTGAGCCATACTCCGTTTTGAATGATGCTTGGAGAACGTCGATCAGTGGCCGCACTTTCTGCAATTTGTCATACGCAGGATCGTTTCTTGGCAATTCATTCGCTGGATCAGCCAAGTGAAAAAATCGTAAAATTTGCCAAAACCTATGTAAATACGTCACTAATAATAAGTTTGTAAATACACAAGTACCTTGTCATATTCATGACATCAGACAAACAGCATTTCAAAGTGGTATGGCCGTCTGCCAATAATCTTCGATCCGTGGGAAAACCATGTAACCCATCAGGATCAAGAGACCAAAGAATGTCTTCATCTCCTACACGAAGTTGGCAATAAATAATTTACTTGATGATTTTGTTTACCTCGACGGAAACTGGAGTCCAAGGTCGTTGACCACCTTGTCCGGCATTTGTGGCCGCAGCATTCAAATTCGTGTTGATGACAAGCATTTGCCACGCAATTTCCGTGAAGAAGAGATTGAAACATCTTCATGAAATTGTAAATAATTATCTTTCAGCATAAAATATTTGTTGTACGTATTGGCATCGATTTCTCCGGCAAAAACTCGTGTAGGACCAGATCGAGACGAATAATCGACTCGGTCCACGCTCTCCCAATCCTCTGTCCACTCGTCAAAAACGTCGTATTCTTCTTCACGATTTCGCGTGTTCTGCCGATCGCTCGTCTTCCACGGCCTCCTCTACCTCTTCCTTTAGCCCTCGCGGGTGCTCTCGGCCTGGAAATAGGTTCGTCGTCGTCGCTATCCGATCCCGAGACGCTTCGATCTGAACCGGAAGTTTATTCGAAATGGCGGAAGCGATACGCCCATTTTTTACCGTCCGAAGCGACGATGTTCTCTTCGGAAGACGAACCGCGGTCTTCGTCCGTCTCGTTTTCAACGTCTTCGTCAACGCTATCGTCGCCTAAAAAAATCATTTGAAGGAAAAGATTTCCGGGGGCCCAAAACAAAAAACGGTCGATCCATGAAGCCGTTTCTTACTTTCCCAAGGCTCGACGACTGGTTCTTCGTCTTCGCTGTCATCGGAACTATCTTCGTATAAAGCGCAAGCGACAAAAGAGCCCGCGTTAGCAGCCGAAGCACGACGCAAGTGTTCGCAAGCAGCCATTTTGGTTACGCCCTTCGCGTCCTTAGTAACCGAAACAATACGAAACGTCACTACACGTAATTTCGAAGCCTTTATTGTTACTTTACTATAGTACGCTAAGCTTCTACAGCTAAAAGCAGTCCTTCTGGCTATGTTACGCACCTAAACAGATGACGTCAAAAGCCCCCAATATTTGGGGCGGGACAGCGTAAGGGCTAGATCGATGGAACGTCAAGTGGTGCGAAACTTTGCGACATGGGCATGTCGATGATCGCCAAACAAACGCTACGAACGTGCGTTAGGCAGAGGGGAACTGCGCCGTACATGGCCCCTGAAATGTATGACGCCACAATCGCAAAAACAGCGTTGGACGATATGTGGGCTGTCGGGGTTATTATCGTAGCGATGGTGCAGCGGAAGCCCATCTACGGTGGCATGAATGACGCGGAAATCATGGGAAGAGTTATGGGCTGCGGAGGCAGGCGCCCACTGGGGCCTCCACTTGCAGACTTGCCTCAGTGGTGCATGGAGGTCTGCAGCCCATGCTTTTCACTAAACATCGCCAATCGGCCAACTGCAGAGGCAATGTCCGAAGTCATTGCAGGTGAGATGCCGGATGACGAGCACCATGACGTCGACGACGATTGATTGATTGATGATTTAAGAAGCTTTTCCACTCGCCGACGTCGAAGTTTTCAGGACTACTATAGCGATTAATCATTTTACGCGGTGTTCGAAGCGCTTTTATGAATATTTATTAAGCATGATGTGAGAGTTCACAGTTGACTGCGAGGTGTTTACAATAAAAGAAAAAAATTTTCAAAAACGCATCGGGTATCTTTCAATTTTAAGTGGAATGGCCAAGTCCATCTCGTTCAATGTCAAGATGCCTAAACTCCATCTCGTTCAATGTCAAGATGCCTAAACCCCATCTTGTTCAATGTCAAGATGCCAATGCTATCTTGTTTAATGTAAAGATGCCCAAGTCCATCTTGTTCAATGTCAAGATGCCAATGCTATCTTGTTCAATGTAAAGATGCCCAAGTCCATCTTGTTCAATGTCAAGATGCCTAAACCCCATCTTGTTCAATGTCAAGATGCCAATGCTATGTTGTTCAATGTAAAGATGCCAATGCTATCTTGTTCAATGTCAATATGCCTAAACTCCATCTCGTTCAATGTCAAAAATGCCTAAACCCCATCTCGTTCAATGTAAAGATGCCAATGCTATCTTGTTCAATGTAAAGATGCCATTGCTAACTTGTTCAATATCAAGTGCAAGATGCCTTAGTCCATCTTGTTCAATGTCAAGATGCCTAAACCCCATCTCGTTTAAAGTTTAATGTCAAATTGTTCTAGGCAAGATAATGGCACTCCAGGTCCACTTGGTTGCTTGCTGAAATTGTAGCAACTTAGAAGGAACCGCATTTGCCAAAAGTCATAGAAAGATGAGGCACTTTATTCATTTACACATTCATTAATAAGACAGAAAGTGAAAAAATGGACGGAGCGCTCCAAATATTCGAAGGAGAATGCCACGCCGCTGGGTAAGCGGCGTTCGAACCGTAAAGAACTATAAAGAACAGTTTTTCATTTCTCTAGCCTTGAACTCGCAGAGAAGCTCAAGACGCTGCTGACAGCTAAGCAGTCAGCAGCGTTGACGAAAAAACGCAACGGCAGACCCGAAACCGGAACAACGGCCCGCAAGAGCGTATTTGGCGCTCAAAACGCGATGTGGGTGAGTTTTTTACGCGACCCGATCGCTCGCTCTATCGTTCGATCGATAGTGATATACAGTGCATCGTCGATTATCCGAACCCCTCTTGTCTAGGTCCATTACGGATAATCGATATTACGAATAATCGGTAACGGGTTAAATAATCTTTATTACTTTATTTTTATTATTGATTTTTATTTATTTTGCCCACAAACATTTTCATATGCTTTCCACAGAAGGTAAAAATATTACTTAGCAAAAATCTTACAATTTTTGTTTGCTTTAGACTTTTCATCCTTTTGTCGTCTGCAAGATCGCGCAGCGTTCTCAGAACTCTGAGATTATTTGCGTTTGCCTCAGGCTGCTGTTCCAGCCAAGCTAGGCATCCCTCAAACATTTTAGAGGCCTCCGCATGAGAAATCGTCACCCTTTCGTCATCAGAGTCGTCGCTTTCGTCTGGTTCAATATCGTGTTCACCTTCCTGCACTTTTGCGATTATTTCTTCGTCAGTAAGAACTGTTTCCGCGTTTTCATCACGGGTGCGAAGCCAATCAAAAATATCTTTTGGGTCTAATGGCGCGCTGGAATTCTTAGCCAGTTCAGACAGTTCCAAAACTTCAGCGCCGTCGTCGTCATCAATATCATCATCATTTGAGTCGAAATCGTCTTCATCTTGGGTAAGTGGAATTATTTTTCTCCACGACTTTCTTATTGTTGTCATTGTAATTTCATCCCAACTGGTAGCAACCATATCTCCGACAACTTTCATATCAACTGTCTTTAGAAATGTTGGAATCGGCACACCTTCTTCATCCTCGAGCAGAAATTTGCTGAGTAGCTTTTTTCTGTACCTTCGCTTCATGGATTCCAATACCCCTTGGTCCATTGGCTGAATAATTGAGGTAACATTAGGGGGGAAATATTTCACCACAATTTTCCCATCTGAGCTCATCAGCTCTTTCTCGCAAAAGTGCGCAGAGCAGTTGTCGAGCAGTAAAACAGCCCTCTTTTCAAATCCTAATTCTTGCAGATGTTCACGAACGTTCACAACAAAATAAGTATGAAACCAGTGAGAAAAAAGCTCGGAAGTCATCAGAGCCTTTTTCTGACCACGGTATAAGTACGAAAGAAGCTTCATATCTAACTGACGATAGCAACGAGGTTTATTTGACTTACCAATCATGAGGAGTGGCAGAAAAATAGAACCCGACGCGTTAGAGCAGGCTGCCCGTGTGACTCTGTCCTTGGCCTTTTTTCGCCCAACGGCTGATTTCTCGAAAGCACCAGCGAGGGTTTTCTCAGGAAGTAGACGAAATTGTAAGCCTGTTTCATCCAAATTAAAAATTTGATCTAAAAAGTATTTTTCTTCAGAAATGAATTTTTGGAACTTCTCAACAAATTCACACGCAGCCTTTTCATCAGCAGACGCCGTTTCACCTTGGAGGCTTATCTCGCGAATTCCATATCTTTTACAGAATTTTGTCTGCTATCCTGATGTTGCCAAAAAAGTATCGGTTTTTCCCATTTTTTCGTGCAGCTGTTTGGCTTTCTCGCAAAGTAGAGGCCCACATACAGGAATTCCTTGCTGCCTCTTCTGGTTGAACCACATAAAAACGGCATCATCAAGCTCTTCACTTTTTCCCATTTTCATGCGCTTTGCAGGCCGACTCATGCCTATTTCTGCAGTCTTTTGCTGAAAGTCTAGCATTTTTTCACGGTTTTTTCGAAGGCCGGAGACGGTGCTTTTAGGAATTCCGAATTTTTCTGAAACAACAGTCAAACTGCACCCATCCGTAAGCATACGTACAGCAGCAACTTTGTCGTCGATGGACAAGACATGCCTTTTGCGCTTGGTCGAACTGTTGGAGGCCATCGCCAGTTAGCGAGCGAGAAGAGGATTCACACTAAGAAGCGTAACGTGGCGTCCAAATAAGGACAAAGAACGTGACGTAACAATAGGTTGCACCCAATCAGGTCTACCTAGCGTGCGCAACATGTCGTCTTCACTGCCTAGTTCCTATGACTCTTATCAAGAACAAACAAATTTTCAAGAACGGCAAGAACAATTTAGAATTACTTTTAAAGACAAATACGGACTGTAGCTTTTTCAAAGGATTTTCAATTTTCATCTTTTTGGGCGAGACGATCAGTGCATACGCGCTTTCCAGTCAAAATCGAGACAGACAACTCGTCTGGACTCTGAAGAGAAGGTTCTTCTTGACCAGGAAAGTGAGGGTGCTTGTTGTGGGTCTCTCTCCCGCTGACAAGATCCATGGCTGGACGCTTTCGTTTTGAGATATCAAATGAAAAATCTCTATAACAGCCATCTTGAGTGAATGCTTTGAATTTCAAGCTACCTCTTACTTTTCTTTATCGCTGCAAGGATTTCCTGTCAGAATAGATATTGACATCTCGCTGTCTCTACTTTCGGATGATACATCTGCAAAATAAAGTGAGTACAATTTCAATATATGCGCGCTGTTATAGACCGTCTATCCAATGGTCGGATTTGTAATCGGACGTTTCATACTCGTCCCATTTTGGAGAAAATCCAGAATCAGACATTTCTTTGTATACCTTCTGAAAATCCTCACGTGTCCATTTAGAGTGACCACTCAAAATAGAACATCTGCAATCGTACACTCGGGATCCCCATCTTCGAGATCCATCCATAGAGTAAGGTCTTCCAACGAGTTTCCTGGACAAGGAAATGATAGGTTCTAATGTAGAAAGAAATAACGGCAGCCTCGTTTCAACCAACCCCTTAATCAGCACCATTTTCGCATCCAATAAAGGAGCGAGAATGTCAGCAACGTCTCTCTGCAGGTGTCCCATGGACACGCCGTTGTTCAGGCCGAGAATAGAGTTTCGATGAAAAAAGTTTCCCTCTTCTCGGCGGAAAGTCAATACGAGTCCATCACGGGCAAGATTCCAACCATCCGAGAGACGAACACCCTTAAGCTGGCAAAGGAAAGAGAAACTCGCCGCAAGCATTGTTCGAATAGCGCGCTAAAAGCGATGCCGTAACAGTTACGTAAGAAAGAAAATGCCATTACGGATAATCGACGATACGGATAATCGACGTTCGGATAATCGACAATGCACTGTATATGCGTCTTTTTCTACAGTACGGGGCAGGGCTAGGACGCGAAAGCGTCACGGGTCGGCGGGTTAACGTACTCTTGTCCCGCAGCAGTAAAGACCGTCCTTCGGGGTCTATACCCGAAGACGTCCAAGATCGAGCGGATCCCGTCGCTCGGGGTCCCACGACCAGTGAGGTATGCGCTATTACCTGTTTATACACATATAGCCTACCTTTCTCTAGCGGCCGATCGTCGATGTCCAGCGGGCGGCGAGTCGCGAAGCGTTCGATGCGAGACGCGTCGAAACGGCGAAACGAAGTCGACAAGAAAATAAATTAGTCAAAACTATACTTCTGCATTACATTATCTATTACCTAACTTACTTGAAAAAATATCTTATGCATAAAAATCGACGAAAGATACCACTTTTCTGTGCAGTAGCGCACGTTAGTTCGAGACCTTTTCTCTTTGGACGGACACAACAGACGTTCCCTCGCGACGACCAAGCACATGAGTCGGCGAAGGGATGGCATATAACTCAAATTATTTTTTAGCCTGTTTATTTTTGATAGTTTTTGAGGCCTTATGGGCTCTGGTTCACTTTATCCCCCACCTCCATTATGCGCTAAACAGCTCCGCCTCCCTAATTAGTCAATTGCCCTGTAGCCCACTAAATATAACGAGTCGGTAGAAAAGGCGATATATTTAAGTCTCACTTTCCTTTTGGTTTGCTAATTTTTGTTAACACTATCACTAACCCTATTGTCCACTCTTTAATCATGGCGCAAGCAGTTCTGAACCGTCGTCCTGCAACAGTTAGCTGTGTTGAGCTCGTGCGCACTGTGCACGACCCAGATTATGCAATTGACTGGTGCAGACGCCACGGGATACTTCGTACGACGAAGACCTGCGCGGCCGGCCTTGCCGCGAGGAGCGTCGGCCAAAATTTCCCGAAGGAAGGGCCTGGCGCTTTCCTCAAAAAGCGTGCAGAAAAAATATTCTCTGCGCAACGTACGTAAAAGTCATTTATTATACCAAGTAGCAGTTGAAGTTCAGGATTCGTTTTTTGTCGGGTCCCTTTTAAGCCTCGAAAACATATTGCGCCTGATCCACTTGTGAACTTCTAAAACGCCTATATCATCAGTTGTTCGTGATATTGGCATAACAAAGAAGACAGCAGTGGATTGGTACAATTTCATTCGAGACGTATGCGCGGAATATTTCATATCGAACCCAATGACCATCGGCGGTGTTGGAGCGGAAGTGGAAATTGACGAGTCAAAATTTGGAAGGAGAAAGTATGCATAAAATTCAAATCGCCCAAAATACAATTTTTTTAGTAAAAGGGATAATTATTAGGCAGTGAATGACTTCTGCGTCTTCGTACTCTCGCCCGCTCGTACTTCTTTCGCTTTAGATGCGATTTTTCCTGCAGCCATTGTAATACCTAGAAACGCGGCGTTTACAAATGAGCAGAGACTTTTTTCTTCTTAAAGTCGCTGCCAGGGCCCGCAAACATCACATATAACTAGCATCATCCTAACGCCTTTGTGGATAACACGGAACATGAAGAAGAGACCCCGCCGAAGTAACATGAAGTCGACACGCCCAAAATATCGACAAACTGGCCACAAGCGCTGTGTCAGTGACAAAAATAGCCTTGGGGACGCGAGAGATGATAAGGGAACGCGGTAAATGTGAATGGCCAGCACGGAAATTTGTTGATAAAAGTTAACCCCGCTGACGCTTAGCATAATGCACACCTGCGCGTTTATGCACGAAAGAACGATTAGGCTGTTCAATAGATCACTGCAATCTGAGCTATACACTACATAAATCATTTCGAACCTAAAGAATAACAGGAAATGTCCTTGACGAGGGAAAAACACGACGATCACTGAATGTATTATCCGGCAAAGTGGTTATCCATCCTAGTATTATATGTAAATTACGTGATTGGGGAGTTTCCTATCCCTCCTCCTCCTCCTCTACCTATGATGACACTAAGTAGCATATATTATATTGAGAGTTTGGTCAAGCCGTTCGCCAGTGTACCACGTATTAATATAACATTGGTATTTACCCGGATGATTCGCGTCTATTCGCATATCAACGCGTCTATTACGCGCCCTAACTCCAATTTCATTCATGTATTACGATAGGGTAACAATGTGCTGCATAAAAGAGGCACATTTTCGTAAAAAAGAAAGAAAACGACAAAGAAAAATTGTGGATCGGTTAAATCAACGTGTGTGAACGGAGATTGCAGTAACCGTACTGTACCTAGTATGGTACAGTGCACCCACGCATAAAACGACCGTCTTTAGAGCGCGCTATACTAACATTACAGGGCATGCTCGATCCATAAATTGACGTCAGCCTAAAGGTATGAACGTGACCATGCTGTGTGAGTACAATTACTTGGAAATTCTTGGTAGCCTGCTGCAGGAAACAGAAATCCATTTACTGTACTTATGATCTCAAAAAATCGTCATGTCTGAAAGAGCAATTGCTGGTGAAAGTGACCATGGATCGATAGCAGAGGAGATGTCCTACTATCCTCCCATTCTACTAGTAATCCATATAGTATACTTTCCAGATGTGACGAATGGTCGTGAAATTTGATTTTTGCTTGTCTCTTGCGCTAAAGACAGCCCAAATTTAAAACGGTTTTGTTTTTGTTGTTAAGTTAATAAATAAATACATTCATTTATCTCATCAGGTCACATTGAATTGCAAACAATTACTGTTGGTTCAACAACCTACAGTGAATGCTACACCCTCGAACCGGGCAATGAAGTCAGCAGAAGCGACGTCATTCAACGTAGCGAAGTGAACGTCAGAATAAAAGTCTACAAATCGAATTTCGGCTGCCCATCGGATCCAACCATCGACTGTTCGACTCCTTGCCACTTTGTTGATCTCGATTTTGGCTGATTTTCGCCTGATGGCTTTGGCATTGAGGGCGTCAGCAGCAAACCGTTTGTGGCACAGACTGTTATCAAGAATAATCATTTTTGCCCAGGCTACTTCATGTCAAAATCTCCATTGCCTCTGCATTCCAGTATCCACCACGGTTGCACCCTACGTCCAATGTTTCTCTTGTGCGGTGGACCCCAGACAGGTCACTGTGGCAGAGATAGCTTCAATAATGAAGTCACTGATCATGATTGGCGACCCCTGGCTCAAGGGCTTCAGGGGTTGGAAGGATCCATAAGTCCAGCACGTTCTTTGATCTTCATTGAAGTGGTAAATCGAGTCGGCGTTGTGCACACGCACGTTGTCTTAATCGTCGTACGAGGCAAAGGCAGATTGGTACTTCTCTCTGTACATGACGACATCGTCTCTCTCGTGGGCGCCCGCCTATGTACAATCCCTTCTTGTAGATGTGACACGAAAACCCAGACTGTCTAACCACCTATGGGCCGTGCACCGGCTAATGGAATTCTCCGAATTGGCAAGCTGCGGAATAATTGACCGGTTTATATATTTGACGATATCGTCTATCGTGAAATTTGGCGTCCCTCGAATGCAGCTGTTTTCGCGGATATGAGAACGAAGCTCCTACTGAAAATCGTCGCGAAATTCTAGCAGCCAAGGGCCCCCCTGTTCTCTTGAACAGACGCTTCGTCGCCGTCATCGAAAATGTCGTCTACCCCAGGGAAGGTCTTTGAATGGCGAGACAGACAGGTAGACGAAAACTAATGAAATCGTCAGAATTTCTTTGCAAGGTTTTGATCATGCTTCATCGTCATAACCATGATCATTATGATTATTATTATTGCCATTTTTATTCTTCATTAGTAGGACATTAATGATAAATCCTAAAGTCTGACAATAAAGTCTGAATTTGAATTAAAGACAATAAACTCTGAATTAAAGAATTTCGACGAATGAACGCTAATCAAAGTAACAGATGTCTTAGACGATTGACGAAGAAAGAAGAGCAAGTTAGCTTTCATTCAGATTTGCCCAAACATGTCGTAGCTTTTGAAGCCAAGGGCCAAATTTCGGAAGAAAGCAGCTTCGTTTTCAACCTGCGTTGTTGGCAGCGTTAGAGTGAGAGCGCAAGTGAAACTCGTTGGCATCACTCCTGAATGACTAAACAGCAACGTCATTCGACGACCAAATCCCAAAGGCAGGGGTCGCGAGGTTCCTGTGCAGAAAACAAACACATGTGCATGAGAACACAAATCTAAAAACCTTATTTCGTCTTTCCTGTTAAGAAAAACTAATGTATCTTCACATTCTTGAAGAAAATCTTCGAAGAGAATAAATGCATCTCTCTTTTTTCCACATCCTTTCGTCAACTTCTTTGTCGGTGTATACAATTTCCCCTTGCCGGAATAGATTCAAGAGCGAATCTGCATTCAAATGAGATTGAGGAAAAGACGAATTTAACTAAATGCCTTCTGTGACTTTCGTTTCGCACCACATGAAGAATGGCTTCATTGCCTGTGCATTGTCTTGTATCGTTTCCAAAACATCCAGAGTTCTTAATCCTTCCCGAAACTGATCCATCGCGCCTTTCAATTTTGCAAGGCTGAAGTGGAATGTGAGCGTTTGTACAGTGCGGGCCACCATAAGCTTTCCAAACTTTTCCGGCCTTTAGCAATATTGTTTTTGGTTGTTGTGGCTGTTTAGTGCTTCCCAGTTATCTTTTAGCGTCATTACATCTATTAGAAGTGATGGCATTCGATTTACTAACAATCTTAAACCTTTGTTCCCCGTTGGACACGATTGGCTAGATTTTGTCACGTGATTGCGTGTGATTGGCTCCCTACACTAATTGCGTTTGGTTACCGTTAGAACATCCTTGTCTTCGATCTCATTCATCCATGGCCTCCTGTCGCTGGAGAAAGCGTTCTGCAGTGAAAGAGGAGCTAGCGAAAGCACGCAAATGCCGCCGTATTGAGAATCCTGAGTCGGGCTCCTCCACAGGAGCAAATACGAAACAAGCGCAATTGTTACCTGAGGAGTGATCGGAAGCATTGGAAGAACTGTCTGATGACTGTGACCATTTTAGCGAATCCGACTCAACAGACGAAGAGTACGTTCCTGTCCTTGACGAAGAAGACGTCTACGCAATTACGCGAGATTGGATCGCATCTTTATTATTACCTGAAAGTGGTGTACCAGTGAATAAAATAGAAACTAGTTTTGCAGCTAATACTAAAACTAGCTAACTACCCGGCTTCGCCCGGGTGTAGCGCAGGAGATTCTAAGGTTTTCCATGTGCCCTGTGACAGACACGTGGAAAAGACTAACTTCCGGTGTTACTTCCGACAATTACTACTCTTAAGTCTTCGCTCCTGGCCCTTAAATCGTATTTGTGTACCGGTGAAGTCCATTATCAAGACGTTTGTTTGCTGTGACAGCGACTATCGGTTGGTTGACTACCTCTAAATTCTGGCAGCATTTATCATTTTTTCTATCGATGAACACAATAGATTGGTGTTTACGAACTGTACTTTGGCGTACCCGCTCACACTATCTAGATATCTAATCGATGCAAAGGATAAATCAGGAAGAAACAATAAGAAATGCAGCGTAAGGCGTTACTTGTTTGCGACTCTCATGAAAAAGCCGCCTAAAACACTTGCTAGGGGTAACCTATGGGTTCGCCCGGGTTGTGTGCAGGAGATTCTAAGGTATTCCACGGGCCCTGTGACAGTCTCGTGGAAAGGACTAACTTCCAGTGTTACTTCCGACAGTTACTACTGCTCTATTACGTCTTCGCTCCTGGCCCTCAAATCGTATTTGTGTACCCGGTCTCGCTGCGCCTCGGGAAGCAACACAAGCTCCCGCTAAGGTTTACGGTGAAGTCCATTGTATTGACGTTTGTTTGCTGTGACAGCGACTATCCTTTTGTTGACTACCTATTAAATCTTGCAATATTTATCGTTTTTTCTCTCGATGAACACAATAGATTGGTATTTACGAACTGTATTTTGGCGTACCCGCTCACGCTATCTAATCGATGCAAAGGCTAAATCAGGAAGAAACAATAAGAAATGCAGCGTAAGGCGTTACTGGTTTCCGACTCTCATGAAAAAGCCGCCTAAAACACTTGCTAGGCAACGGGTAACCTATGGGTTCTCCCGGGTTGTGTGCAGGAGATTCTAAGGTTAAGCTCCGATCGACCGCGGCATGTTCGTCGGATGGTCTCAACGCTCCTCCATGAATTTACTCGATCGTCGACAAAGATAGGTGTCGTTGCTGCTGCCGATGTCGCCGGCAGTGTTATCGGTTCAAGCGGCAAGTCTATAAGAAACTGGCTCGGCGAATTGAAATCAAACGACGGGAACTTTCTTGAGTATGGCGCGGGAAATATCGGACGATCAGTGTGATGCAAGACGAAGACCTCAAAAGAGAGGCTACGCAATGGGTTAGAGCCAACGCAAGTGTAAAAGGAAAAGCAAACCTGACCATCAAGGACTTTCATCGTTACCTAAACAACGATCTTCCAAAAGTGCAGATTCCTGATTTCCCAAGAAAGTCTCTCCTACTTTCTTGGAAAATCAGGAATCTGGAAAGACAACAGCTAAGAGTTTTCTGCATGAGCTGGGTTTTGAGCGTCGCGACACTTCTAGATAATCAGTGTATATAGGTCATGAAAGAGAAGACGTCAAAGCTTACCGATCGGTGTATGTCGCAAAACTTCAGTCTCGAGAGGGACCACACCGTTCCGCCTTTGCCAAGTGATGCTGTCGTCGATGCTCCTCAGCCCAGGTTCATTGAACGTCCTGATGCAGAGAAGCATCTAGTAACATTTTACCATGACGAAACCACGTTTCAATCAAACCAACATCAGAAATGGGCGTTGGGACAGCACGACCAGTTCTTTTTGAGGAAAAAAGGAAGAGGCTCAGGCGTCATGATATCTGACTTCATAGAGGAACGAGACGGGTTTTTGCGGATTCCGGAAAAGTCAGCTGCCAGAAAATTCGAATTTGGCGAAAACCGCGATGGCTTCTGGACTAGTGACAAGTTTACGTGCGTAATGCCGTGGAAATAGCCGAGACAAAATATCCCTCAGACCAATTCACATTACTATGGATATTCGACCATAGCTCCAACCACGCCAGCAAAGGAAAAGACGCACTCATTGCCAGCAGATTGAATGTTGGTAGTGGACGAAAACAGCCGGCTATGCAAGACACCGTGTTCAACGACAAGCCTTTTAAAATTTTCCTGCCAAATGGTGAACCAAAAGGACTGAAAATGGTTCTTGAAGAAAGAGGTGTCGACTGCAAAGGATTGCTCAGGAAGGACATGATTTCCATATTAGAAAAGCACAGCGATTTTGCCAATGAGAAGTCAATGATTGAAAAGCTCCTGGAATCTCGTGGCCATACCTGCCTGTTTCTCCCTAAATTCCATTGCGAATTGAATCCTATAGAGAGGGTGTGGTGTCACGCAAAGAGGATAAAAAGGGACAAATGCTAATATAACATTGTCGCATTGAGAAAAACATTGACGTCGCTTTTGAGACAGTTACCGTGGATATGATTCGTAAGTATTTCCGAAAATGCAGCGAAATTGTTGAAGCATACGCCAGCGGCCATGACGGGACTTCAGTTGATAACGCTGCAAAAATGTATAAGTCAGATAGACGCGTCGTAGGCACCGTTTGACAAAGAAAGTCTTTATTAATTAAAATAAAGCAGCAAGATCGGTTCCAGCAATAAATAATGATCGCTCGTGTCTCTTTATTGCCAGACAGTGACTTCGTCCTCCTTTTCACTCCTTTTCATTCTTTTGCTTGACGACATCTTTTCTCAATTCTTCATTTATAGATGAAACGTTCTCGAACTTGGTCGCATGAAATTCATAAGTGTCTTGTTTACGTCGGTTCCTATCACGCTGAAGAATTTCTGAGCTGATGATTTGCTGGCCGTCTTCGTTTAGATCGTCTTCATCACTTACGAAGATTGACTTCAGGCTCTCTTTTTGAGTATCATCTTGACTTCTTGATGACATTGGCATTACTATCGATTCTCCTCCAAAACAGCTCAAAGAGGCGTCGTGGATGTGCGATGACTGGTGGGAATCAATCCAAACGAAGCAGTCTGCCTTTTCTAAAGATTTGATTGTTTTCTGGAACTCTTCTTCGCTTACTTGAACACATTCACAGCAAAGCTTCACATCCCACACTCGATATCGCCATTGAGACCAACTTCCACTTGGATGAGATGAGTAGGGATTGCCTTGTATCGACTACGTACATGTGTAGTGCTAAAATGCAACGTAATTTTTTTCGATTTGTCGTTTACGCACCCTTTCAGCACGACACACTTCTTATCGATCAAAGGAGCGAGAATACTTGCGACGTTTCGTTCGATGTAGCCAACGCAGCCGCCTTGGAACACTGCGCGAATGGCGTTGGCGTCATTCTTATTTTCTTTCTCGCGCTCGAAGACAATTAATGATCCATCGCACAGCCGCTCTCAATTAGAATGTATTCTGGTTCCATGGATCTTGCATATGACGAAGAAAACAGCAGAGAATTGCTTCGAAGCCATAATGCCAAGCGCGTGCGCTATGGTGTACGTGTCGGGCGTATTGCACGTGACTGTGCTAATTGGAAAACATTTGAAATTTGGCAAAGTATAACATACACATTATTCTACTGGCTAAAAACTTCGGATAATTGTAAACAGGGACTCCAAAGAAGTTTTCTCTTACGATTTCAAGAGACATTTCATGTAGGACACCTTATTTTTTCCGCATAAAATTTGAGAAATATCGATTAACTGCGTAGTAAATGTCATTCGGCAGAATGACGCACGGAACTACAAAAAATTTTAATTGCAACTGACAAACATTCGCAAATCTGTAGGCGGTTTTCTACATTGAGCCGTTCTGAAGAAAAACTCTTAAATGAGGGAAAGAAAGCATTGGACTAACAGAATACATGTTGTCAAACGTAAACAACAGTAACTGGAGAACATCAGCTTAATGCTAAGTGCTACGCTTCCCCAAATTCAAACTTTCCGCCAAGAAGACAATTACGATCACGTGGAACTTTATGGTAGCCCGCACTGTACTAGTTCTGGTTTCCATGCCTTCTTTGCAGCTGCAAGTGGCCTTTCTTTCCAAATTCATCGAAGAAAGTCTCGTACGTGGAATCGGACCCAACAGCAACAAGTTCGTCATCATTTTTTGCAGCCACAATCTGGAAAGGGCCATTGTCAATGTCAAATGCTACTAAGTTGTAAAGTCGATAGGCCTATTCTAATGGCGGTAGTCCATTACGATCGCGATCCTTAAGCGCGGTCTTAGAGCCACTTTAGTTTGGGCGTAGACGAGTCATTGACGTTACAATAGGAACGATAGTGGGTGTTTCTGGTGCTTCCAGTACATTGTCGGTAGCCTCTACAGCACGATTTTTCTCAACAAGGAGGTATGGCCTGTGTCATTTCTAGTTCAGATCGCTTTGAATAAGCGATATTGGACCCCGTTTTAGGCAACCAGTGCTTTTCGCTGCATCGAGTTTTGGCCGCTATTTCGGTAGCCGCCGAAATCATGTCTGCACCGACATTCGCCTCTCTAGAACCGTTTGAAACTGTTTCAATTACACAGTAAACCAGCGTTTGTTTAAACCAAGTTAGAAGACGAAGCGGTTTCCCCGAAAATGAAACTGTCACTTATTGCCCCAAAATGGAGCTAGACGTCGAAGCTATAGCTTCTTTGAATCAGTATCTACCGTAAATCGGTAAGGTCTATTATGGCTAGTAAGCGAATTCGACGTCTAGAAGCTGTCAAGGAATTACTGAATGCAGCCTTCCGTTCCTATTGTGACGCCATGCCTCACTCCACCCAGTAAACGTTAGAGTGTCGCAGAGTCGCGAAACTTTGGGTCTCGAAATTATTACTGACACTAACACTAACGAATCGTACGTATTCACGTACACCCAAAGCAGCAGCCATTGGGATAATTTTTGCCACTTCACTTCTCCTATAAGTCTTACAACTTTACATGTTGGGGTTTACGCTTTCGCAGTTGTTTCTTTATCAGGAGACTTGCAGGTAAATGCATTTTACCTGTACAAGCATTCAGGGTTTTCGGGCATGCTTTGCCTTGGTGACTTGACCAGGAAACGGGCAAAAACGACCAAAATGACCGTTTTTGAAATCGTAACAGTAGCGATCAAATGTTTTATTGTTTTTGACGCTGGCCGGCGAAAAAATTTTGGTCGGGGCCTCCTTTTCTAAAATGACGTAGGGCTATAAAGGAAACACGTTACGTCACCGATAATTAGGAATTTTTCTCCAAAACTAGAAGAACGTCGAATTTTGTTACAATTATACAGTTATTTAGGCCAAAGCCTCTTATTACGTCTATTGTTACACTGCTTGGAGGAGTTGGAGGGAGGCCGGTCTGGTAGGAGCAGAGATAGTATAGGAAAACCGGGATGGTCCCTGGTGAGGTCCTAAGCGGGTGAGAAGGCACCCAACATAATCAAAACAAGTTTCCTGTTCAAATGTGCCCTTAGTAGACAAAAAACAAAACAAATGAAAAGTCAAATCTTCAACATAATCAAAGCCAGTTTTCTGTTCTAATGTAAGTTACAAAAAATAAATGCAAAAGTCAAAGCTTTTATGAAAAATCTTCACAAGACAGAGGCTTTTTTCTCTTTCGATGTATGCGGGAAATGTCCTTCTCTTTTTTCCATCCAGCGGTTTCTTCCGGTGTCGAACTGCGCGGGTTAGATCTTTCTCAATTTCCTTTTGATCCGGCCCACAGTCTTCTTCACAACCGAAAACAGCGCCTGGAACAATAAAAGCCCTTTCGATTTGCGCTATTTATGACCAGGCAATTTTGAAAAGGAAAATGATGCTGACTTCGTGCTTTCAATATCCAACACAGCAACAAATTTAGAGCCATGCTCAACAAATTTTTCGTTTTTCTCTTTGGCACTCCGCGATGATTGCGACACGGCAATTTCTATAATAGTACAAAGCATTATTACGGGTCTTTTGCAGGGTTCGGCGTTCCATAAATATATCCTCTTCTCCAGGACGTTGTGGCAAAGGCAAACCGAAACCGGCACTCTACTAGAATGTGGTGGAAACTGCGAAAGGTTCTCATCTTCGCCGCAACCGCCGTCATTTGCGGCAATCTTCTAGTGGTTTGAACGTTTGTCGCGCTTCCGTTAGTGGCGAAACCGGCGCGCGTCATGGTGGGAGGTTCTCTCAAACTTGATCGGGCAAAATCTCAAAATGTGTTTCTGTCGGTATACACTGACGTCACAATCGCATTTAGGCTAATCACACACTAGTGCCTTTATGACACGGTCATTGTGATATCATACTTTCCACCAAAAGGTGACGTTACAGAGTAGGGGCCCGGATCGTTATCGGACACTGCACTGAGTAAAACAGAGGGGGCTGGGTAGAGATAAACCTTGGAAGGTGGAGATGCGATGGATCGAAGCGAAAAGGGGCCGGGGAGATGACGTAATATGAATGACGTATTAGCATGACGTATTAGAATGAGGTACATAAGTATAAAGAAATGACGTAACAGTAAGACGTTCATTCATTTATTCTTTCGGATTTGCAATTGCAAAGACAATGAGCGACTTCTCCTCTAGCGATTCCCAATTAAAATTAAGTTTTTTTTTGTGAAAGAGAGCTGATGCGCCTGCTTGACAGTGACGGGACAATGGTTGAAGCATCGGTGCGCTCGATTTACTTGGGGTCGGTTGATGCACATAAGCCTTCAGATTTCGGCAGCAGCGATGTAAAAGATAGTTACCTGGGCCTCTGAGAGGTAAAATAGATGCTACCGTGGTGGAGTTGCCTTTGTGAGGCCAACATAGTAGATCGCTCACAAAGTAGATCGATGACGTCATTGTGTCTATATATAGTAGCTGCATCATACATATGGCTGACACTCCCATGACACTTCTAGAAGTGTCATTTTTCGTTCAGATACTGCTCACATAGTAGATCTACTATATTAGCTGATCTACTATGTTAGCCGCTACACTGGCTAACATAGTAGATCAGCTAATATAGTAGATCTACTATATTAGCTGATCTACTATGTTAGCCAGTTTAGCGGCTAACATAGTAGATCAGCAAACAAATTAGACTTTGCATGTCGGGAAAAAATACATTACGTAAGTGATACGCAAACGTGCACATTCCTTCCCTGACATGCAACACTTTTCGCACACTCTCCGCCTTCCCATTGTTCAACATGGATGCTCCAATGCGTGTTGCGCTTATCTTTGCGTTGTCCCTACTTCTCTTTGCCGACGCCCAGCCTAGAAGAGAGCAGGTAACCCATAAAATCATGCTTTTCCGTTACCATTTGCTTCCATTTCTAGCGAGACTCACGTCAACCTGCAGATAACTCAGCAAGTTCTCGGTCGCAATTGAGCCAGACAGCGTCCCGTACCAGAGGGTTTTCTTGTATTCCTGACGAAATATACGACCGACTTCTTCACTTTGTTGTCACGAACACGTTCCCGGTCTTGTCAAGAAACAGTCGAACGCTGGCGATGAACAAAACAATTTACAACTATCTCAGACGGCAATGTTTAGAATTCCGGAAGACGTTTTCCCCAGTGGATGATAAAGATGTGGAATGTTTGGTTTTTGTACAGGAAATCAGAAACATTCAGATAGCTCTCAAGACATCAGACATCGATCGAGTAATATCGTGGTTTTATAATAAAACCCATGGAGAAGGTGCTCGGAAACTCTTCAAAAGAATTTCTCAACATTATGCTGGAATATCAATTCCCTGGATCCAGCGATGGCTGAATAACAACCCAGATCACTACAAAACGGCGCTGAAATTTTCTAACAAAGGGACTCTCAGACCAATCGAAAGTTCGACTGTCATGGGCAGAAATCAAATCGACTTAGTCGACTATTCCAAGAAACCTTGCATCGGCAGAGACGGTCATACCTATAAGTATGTCCTTTCTGTCCTTGACGTCTTCAGTCGAATGCTTTTCATTCGACCCTTACAAGCCAAAACGGCTGCTTTTGTAGCTGACCAACTGAAACAGATATATTCTATGATAGGACGGCCGAAAATCATACAATGCGACAACGGCGGGGAATTTCATGGAGCAGTTGATAACTACTGTCGACGTCATCAGATTAAAGTCATTAGATCCTCTCCGTATCATCCACAGAGTCAAGGAAAAATCGAACGTTCTCATGGCTCATGGAAAAGAAAGCTTGAGCACGACAGAACCGAACATGAGAAGAACGGTCGAGAATTTTCCTGGGCGGACAAACTAAGCGACTATCAAGATTTGTACAACAGCGCAGCTCATCGCGCCCTTGGAGGAAAGCTTAGCCCGTTCGAAGTATTCTTTGGCCGAAATATGCCAATCTTTGAAAAAAGAACGGTACGAAATGATGATGACAGCGACGACGACGACGACGACGACGACGACGACGACGACGACCAAAACGACAATGACGACGGGGACAATTGTGACGGTGACGAAATCAACGATGATGATGGAGAAAACGACATAGAAAGCGACTTGTATGAGACAATGAGCCAAGCGGGCTTCGAATTCGCTGAACAAGTGTCGACTATTCGACAAACGGCTCTGGCTGCATCTAAGAAAGCTTCCGAGACAATGAAGTCCTTTCATCGTTCTTCACATCCTTCAACGCAATACGAGATTGGTGACGAAGTCATAGTTCGCTTTCCGGAGAAGCGTTGTCGCGGAAAGAAATGGAATACCCGCACCTCTACTACGCATACTGCTGGCGTAGTTGTCGACGAGAACATTGAAAACGAAAGGTACTGCGTCGAGTACAATGACAGCAAAGGGGCTATGCATCGCAAATGGTTCAGCGTCAGAGACATTACGTCAACAACACTGGCACAGGAGAAAACACGCAGAAAAAGACTCCAGTCGAGGACCGTTGTAAATCAGTCGCCGAAACGCAGACAACAATCGTCGAAGAGAAAAAGAGTTGGATCGCGACAAACCGGAAGTGACTGGGCGCAGATGATGTCCGGGGTCTCCGTCAGCCAATTCCAACCGGATTTTTTCACAAAAAGTACACGACTGCCACGTTCACAAAGGCCAAGTGACAGCCATAATTTAGAAGAGCGATTGAAGCGTTTGGGTCTGCGGTCCAAAGACGTCGGAGGTGGCGGTAACTGTTTTTCAAGCCTGGCGCATCAATATTTTTGAGATGCAAAGAAACATCAGATGGTCAGGGACATTATTGCCGAGTTTATATCCAACAACCCTCAC